>NW_015150899.1:583476-585272 GCF_000732505.1 Cyprinodon variegatus | reverse complement strand
TTCTTTAATTTATTTTATTTAATATTATAATCCTTCAAAATAACCAGTGGAGCATAAGAACATGTTTGGTTCTGATTCTAAGGATGCAGGATAGTCTTTGACCAGGAGACCTGCTGGTCTGAAAGGCTGAAGTTTAACAACTATTTTCCGTCTGTTACCACCTAACATGTTTTCAACAGAGCAGGAAAATAAGTTTTTTATCTCACCAGCCATGTTGGCTTCTGTTTTTCCAAAGTTAGCCACCCAGCATTTCCTTTAGTCACAATTTTGTTGTAAAGAAATTAAGACTAATAGGGCAACGTTAACGGAAAGTATGATGTAGAGTATTTACACATTTTTCTTATTAATTAATCATGACCTTTACAGTAGATGGAAATGCTTTCATTGGGGTCATGATAATGAAATAGATATTCATATCTTAGAATAAACTGTAACTCTGGCTTTAGCAACACCCACACAACTCGTTTTTTTTAAGTAAGATCTGCTAATAAATGGGAAGTTATTTTAACTCTGGATGGAAAAAACCCCAACTTTTATGATTTTGTTAAGTTTTGCTCTAGTTCCTGTCGCTTGTGCAATTTCTAAATCACCTGATCAGTTTACTAAAATATAAAAATATTTAAGAAAAATAGGGAGAAAAGCAATTCACGTAGAAATAAGGAAACATTTCCATCTTATTTTGCCAAATCGAAATGGAGGAATTATGGGAGAGAACTAGTTTAGGAAGGTCTGTGTGTTTTTTTATCTGACTCTTCATCTAAAACTTTACTGTAAAATAACAACATATTTATTTGGTTAAAGCATAGGCATCATTTTGGAAGAAATCAGAGTTTTACATTAGGCTACCCCTCAGAGGCTGGAAGAAAAAAGAAGATCTAAGATTAGACAAAAGCTTTTTTCCTTTTAGGCTATACAGCTTGTTTACATACAGTTTATTAAGTGGCGTGTGCCATAAAATCCTATAATGTTCTATTTATTGTGTCCCTTCAAAACTTGTTTAAGGTCAGCAGCGTCTGGCTCCAGCAGAACATCCTTCTTTAAATGAAATCATCCAATTGGATTAGGAAAATCAGTAAATTTGTAGCAACTTTAAATTAAATTACTTTAAATTCTGTTAAAGCAATAAACCTTTAAATGTATAGTGGAAGATTTTTAAAAATTTTTTAAAAGAGCCACCGTCGCCACTTAAAAATAAAAAATAATCTCATGCACAACCCTGTATGGGAACGCCTATTAAACGCGTGCACGAGCCCATTTCTCCTCATGCATGCTCTGTTTAAAAGTTGCTTTTTGCATGACTCATACAAGCTTACTTTCAAAAGAAGATATGCAATTTTTCCACTATGTGAGACTCACCACCAGTAAGGGAGAATGGAGACGAGAACGTGCCTTATTTAAACATATAACCGGATTGATGGACAGTTTCGAAGAACAACTTATTTTGATGATCCACCCTGAAAAAGAACATCCTCCACTATACCTTTAATAGACCTTTTAATATTTGTAAATGAATTAGCCTGCAGGGCTGTATTCTGGCTTATTTCTGACCATGAAGCGATGCGTGGCGCCGTACCTGTCAGACAGCAGCATGGTATGCAGCACATTGGAGTCATGTGCCGCCTTCCTGTATGCCACCACGGCTTTGGTCACAACATCATACACATAGAGCCCACTGCCCACAGCTGCCAGGATGAGCTACAAAAAAAATAAATGAACTGTTTTTTCCAACTTCATGATAGCTCATTAGAAAACCATATATATATATACACACACACATATATATATATATATATATA
>NW_015150899.1:581665-582981 GCF_000732505.1 Cyprinodon variegatus | reverse complement strand
TATATATATATATATATATATATATATATATATATATATATATAAAATTGGACTTCTGCTCTCACCCTCCCGTTGGTGGTCAGGTGCTGGATGGACATCTCGCTGGGTTTGGGGGCAGCCAGCTTTATTTCACTCTGGCAGCTGGACTGTGACTCCTCCCACAGGATGTGCTCATAGGCCAGGTTACTAAAATCAGACGAATCCCACAAGATCAACTCCCCCGCATGGGAACCGCTGGCAAAAATCTGATCTAAGGAAGAAGAAGAAGAAACCAAAAATGTTAAAACTCCCCCAAAAAAAAATAAAAAGCACTTTGGCGGCTTTAGAGTCTTGCAAAGGGAGCTGACCGTTGACGTTAATCAGAGCTCGGATCTGGTCATGGTGATCAGTACAACGGGAAATATCAGTCAGAGTCACAGAGGAGTCAGCTGAGACCATCAACCTGTAGATCACTGCAAAGAAGGAGGAGTCAATGCACGCATTCAGCCTTTCTGTAACGCATCGCTAGCAGATATTTCATTCATCTTTCTTTCACCTATGTCTTTATCCACAGCGGCTGCGATGCAGTTCTTCGGCAGCTCTATAAGAGCGGTGATTCCTGCAACGTGCAAAATAAACACCCATCATTTTACATCCAAACAAAACATCAAAGGTAACCTCTGCTGGTGCAACAACGCTCCAACAGCCTTTCTGTCCTCGCTGTCTTTTCTCACCTGTGTCGCTGTGCTTTTGTCTGTGACACAGCAGCTGGAAGTTTTGGTCCCAGATGCACAGCTCTTCCCCGCCGGAGACCCACACGGACAGTCGCTCCAACACAAGCAAACACTGAGACAAACACAGACCAGAGCATCAACAACAAACAAAAAAAGCACAGAAAACTTGTGTAGGGATGAGAAAAACAATTAACCTGCACTTTATGCAATTAACCTTCATCTGCGATCAAAAAAAGGGCAATATGATGCAAAACAAACCTTTTTAACATTTCTAAAGTTTTATTTTAACATAAAAAACTTTATTAAAATCATATTTTGGACATTCAGTTTGCTTTACTTGGCAGTAGGGGTGTGAATTAGCAATTATCTGGCTATACGATACCTATACTTTAACAAAGATAATATTTTGCAATTTGTACTAATGAGCTGCAAAGCTACCAGGGCGCATTTTTTCATGTTGGTTTTACATTATCTGTAAGCTATGATCATCAAAATGACAAAAAAATAAAGGCTTGGTATATTTCATTCTACAAGTAACGAAATTGTCATCATCAGAAATTAGATTATTTGCTATATAAACAAAATAAAATGAAAACATCTAGT
>NW_015150899.1:579148-580788 GCF_000732505.1 Cyprinodon variegatus | reverse complement strand
ACCACCGGGAGCACGAACAAATAAAATCAAATTTAATGATAGAAACCTTAGTCAGTTAAATAACATGCTGCTGTCATTCTGCACATCTCTGATGTTGCTGCTATTTTCAAATATCCATTACTGTAAAAATGTCCATAGCTGCATATTGGTTATTTATTCTCCAGTTTTATATTGTTAAAACCTCGCATAACAAGGACTCTTGGAATCCGACCAGACCTCGGCGCCGCGCTATGACGTAATCGTTCTTCGAATCCGGCCTTCTAAGGATGCGTCCCAAGTTTTCGAACAGAGCAAATGACTGGAAGCCGTCTGCTGTGTTTCCTTTGATCTTTAAAAGGCCTTGAGGTAACATTTATTCTGCACTTGCTGCTATCGCACTTCTGGTTAGACCTAAACTGCATTTCGTTGCCTTGTACCTGTACCTGTGTAATGACAATAAAGTTGAATCTAATCTAATCTAAAACATGTGCTGGGAACCGGTACTATATAAGTAAACTAAGTTTGCATGAAAATTATACTTTTTTATTTAACAAACCTCTAGATTTTGTCTAGGTGTACTATTATAAAGGGGGTGAATAAAAATTACGGGAGACAATTACACATATAATAATACATATTTCTATTTCTAAACCATAAAAAAAAAATTACAATTTTTCTTCCTTTTCATAGTTTATGGTTGTGGATGTTACATTAGAGAATCTTAATTTCTGAAGTTTGGTTACTTTGGCAAAGCTCTGAAATTTAATATCAGCGATATTTAAGTCATTACCTCGATGTTCCAGACCAGAACCAGACCATCGTCCCCCGCTGAAGCAAACCTGGAAGACAAAAAGGACATCATGGGTTCGGTCTGAACCAGAATCAATACTCAGCCTCTCTCCACTCATATAGGCGACGATTTCCCCCTCATCTTTGCTTAGGAAACCCAACAGAACGTGGGACTCGTCAGCTTATCGCCTCCACTCGCCCTCTGACCCTGAACCATCCGCCCCGCCTGTTCCCAAAGATCAACACAGGATGAGCTGATGAAACAGAGATTAAATGAAAAGGGAGAAACTGTTGAGGATATATTTCTTGGACTTCAGAAGCAATCTGGAGGGAATTTTCTGGCCTTTGCCCTCCACCCTCCCAACCGCGAGCCTTTGAGGCGGGAAGACGAAGCCCCCTAGGAGGAGATTATTACTGCAGCAGACCAGGCGTAAAGCAACCCCCACCTCCTGACACATACACACTTACTTAGCTCCGTTATAAAACCCCATCTGACCACTTATGCTGACCCACTCTAGCATGCCAGGGTGCAGCGCAGGTTCGTTTTATTTTTACAAAGAGGAGGACAGCAGGTGCAGCACCTTTCCATCTGTGTGTGGACGGCTTTAGAAGTCTACTGCGAACACACAGTCACCTTCTGGTGATGATGGGCCTCTTGTCATGCTCTGTAAGTTTGCTGTAGGTGAGGATCTCCTGTCAATCGCAGGGGGATGGAAACCAGCCAAGGGTGGAGAGGTTAGAGTAAAAAAAAAAGGGTGAGGTGGGGTGAGGGAGGGGGGTTGTGGTCAGCTTACCTGAAGTCATCAATCTGCACCAGAAATCGAACGATGTCAAAATGTCCTTTCAGCACCTGCAGCTCAGTGAAGCAGTTT
>NW_015150899.1:575319-577198 GCF_000732505.1 Cyprinodon variegatus | reverse complement strand
CCCCAGTCGGCCTCAGCAGATGGCCGCTCACACTGAGCCTGGTTCTGCTGGAGGTTTCTTCCTGTTAAAAGGGAGTTTTTCCTCTCCACTGTCACTACAAGCATGCTTAGTGTGAGAGATTGTATTTGAGTAAATGAGTCGATGCAATCAACTGGTTTTCCTTAGATAGAAAATTTTGAATCAATTTGACTGTATGATCGGTGAACTGTAAAGTGCCTTGAGATGACATGTGCTGTGAATTGGCACAGTAGAAATAAACTGAATTGAACTGAATTTATTATAAAACAGACGATCTAGAGCGAGGGGTGTCAAACTCATTTCTGTATCCGACAACTTCTGCAATATCGAGTCTTGTAAAAGGGCCAGCTGCAGCTTTCATTTTCATAAGAGCATTATAACTTTTCTCTCATTTATTTAGCAGTTTTAGCTACTTTGAACACCATATAAAAACATATGCCTCTATTTATGACATGATTTGCCTTTTTCTGCTCTCGTGGGCAAGAGGCCTTCAGTTTCACACAGGTGATCAAGATGAATTGTGGAGATCAACTTACTAACTTAAGAGATTAACTTCCATACAGAAAGCCCATATTCTGATCTTCAGCTACCACAGTATACATGTCAGATTAAATAATACTACTTATACTTTAGCGATAGTATCAAGGTGTTACTTTAATTTATGTCTCATAACATGTCCGTCTTCATTTTATCTCCTCTTTCTTTCATTTTTTCTCCTTTTCTTTCTGTTTTTCTTTCCTGTTCTACTTAAATTGCAGTGTCCATATAATCTCTAATACTCTCTTCATGAATTATAATAAAGTTATTTATATCTATAAATCAAGTGTGACACTATGGTGATAGGCATACTGCTCCACTTGTGAAAGCAAATTCTGTTGGGTTCTTTTTTGCATCAAGACAATTATTCTTATTGCCACATTGCCACACAGGATATAGTTAAAAAAATAAAAAAATAAAAGATGTGGGGACTAAGATGACCATGGAGGAAGGTATTGGTGCATCTGATGAACCCTATATGGGTTTATTTGGTTGGATGTTTATTTATCCATTTCTTCATTTAAAGAAAAACATGACTCTTTTTGTTTTGATTTCTATTAAAAGGATTTGTATTTATGTACCCAGGGCTGCCAGCTTTTTACCAAACCTTGGGGTGAGATTTTCAAATAGTTTGGACAGGAAACCCAGTCAGGGTTCGATCAAATGGTTCTGAGGAAAGGTGCAGCTACAGGTTGGAGGTTTTGAGAGCATTCAACTGAAACTAAGTAGCAGTAGTAGTAAATGTTACTGAACAACAAGTGCTCCGTTATGTGGAACATTTTTCTCACAATATATATTATTTTCTATATTCTGGTGATTTTTAGAGAATTGAAGTAAAGCAAAATGGGTCCTACTAAAATACTTGCATCATAAATATACTGTAAACTAACAATTTCACAACTTTGTTTATTAATTATTCTCTGCAGGTCAAGTTAATTAAACAATGAGGAACTAATAAGCTACGTATTACTGGATTACTGGCACTGATACAGGAACCAGTGCAATGAAAACATATGCAAACTACACTGTGTATAAACATTTGGTAATATTGGTGATCATTATTTTATTAGTTTTTCTTACATTTGCAAAACGGCTAAACAATTCAGACCTTCTAGGAGGCGTAGATTTTTTTTAAACTCACCATGACAGGAGACAGCACTTCTCTGGATGTTTCATTTAGAAAATATGATGGAAATTAAGTAAACATTTCCAATTGACCAAAAAAAGGATAAATGAATGAGATAAGAAATACAGGTGCTGGTCATAAAATTAGAATATCATGAAAAAGTAGATTGATTTCAGTAATTCCATTTAAAAAGTGAAA
>NW_015150899.1:557622-573500 GCF_000732505.1 Cyprinodon variegatus | reverse complement strand
TATCTAGCACAGTGAATAGGTGGGAATATTGACTGGATATGAACCTGGCATGTCCTCCTGTGTTTGCACTAAGGTTGTATTAAAAACTGGATTTTGATCACCATGGTATTTTTACATATAAATAAGTGGAAATGAGTTGAGTTTTAATGTCTGTCTTTTTTTTTTATTGTGAGAAATTGGGAATATGGAGTGAGAGTGTGTGAAGACACTGAGATGGGTGAGTCTCACTCCCAATGGGTGAGAGTGGACAGCCCTGTGTATCCCAACAAAGATAGGCCTTAGAAGAGAGAGACAGCCCCACAGCATCACAGATCCTCCACCATGTTTAACAGGGGACATTAGGTCAGATTAGGGGTGTACACCAAAGTTATTGGGATTTTCGTATTTTTTTAGGGAAAAATGCACAAATAATTGAAGAAATATATCAATTATGAGTTTATTTATGATCAAGGAAATTCTGAACTACAAAGGAAAAGTAGAAACAGGCCCAGTGGAAGGGAAGGCTCTAACAGGCCCAATGGGAACCATATAAGGTCGGTTGGATTAGAAGCAAAAACGTCTAAAAGCGGAAAAGAAGTGAAATGGAACCAGATCTCTACGGGGGAACCAAACTCGACACAACACCTGCAGCAGCTAGCTTACCTCCACGGAGCTCTGGGCTTCCCGACCTCCGAGTATCCATCGCAGCATGATCAAGGCTGGGAAACCAACCACTCTCTCAGTCAGTCAGAGTGAAAGAAGGAAAAATCTCATCTATAACAGCCTGTTTTTCTGTCAACTTCAGGCTGCATTAGTGAATATACCTTCAAATCATCGGAAAAATCGAGAAGTCGGACTGCTATTTAAGCAATTTAAATGTGACACAAATATCAAGAATCTTATTTTGTGCGAAGAACAAAACTACGATAACACCATGTCAGGAATAACGCTATATAACATGAGAAAAAAAATATGAAACGACAACCACAACAAACCATTCATGTGACTACGGAAGCTTTCAGGGACAAATCAAACGAAAGTCGATTGCTTTTTGGGACGTTAATCCAGGTGACATATTTTGTATTAGAAATGTGGACATTTACTGATTTTATTTCACTGATCATACATATAAAAGGTTAATGTAACAGTTGTGCTTTGTGGATAATGACCATCTGATCATCTGACTATAAAAGTGGATTCAGACATGAGCTGACATGTTGGCTCTAAGTTGTCATCTAACTGTCCCTCCTTTAGCCTCACTGATTTTCTGGTCTCTAAGTAACAGATTTTGTACACCTTAATTTTATAAACTCTATAGAAAAGTTTTCCTAGATTGATAAAATCACTAAAATCATCTTAACTTCTCTTTTAATGTAGACATACTGAACTATGTTGTCTTTTAAATAACTTAAAGCAACTGCATAGGTAAAAAAAAAAATCTAAATAAAACAAACAGCAATTTATTCCATTGATCCCTTTATATATTTATACAACAATTCTGGGATTTATTAAGGCTATCAGCCCTATTGATTGTGTTAGTCTGTCTGGTCTTAGATCAACAATATTGTCATTAGAGTCACATTTAGTCCAAACCTCTTTGAGTTAAAACCTATGTAAACTATATCTATTATCTGGGTAGAGTTCCAAATAATTAAACTAAAGTAAGGGTAGCCTTATTTTAATGTATTTCTATGAAAGTAAAAATAAAGAGTGACCATCCAGGAAATTAGTCAAGCAAGTAATTGGTATGAAGGCTACTCAAGTACTGAGTAACAAATCATTGCATCTCCTTTACTTTATAAAACAATATAACAATGGAGACAGAATTATAAAGTTTGATGGGGTTTTTTTCTTCAAAATCTGCTGTTTTATAGATAAAATTAAAAAAAAAGCAATGCAAACTTAATTGCAAGCATATAACCAAATAAGTCAATAGTAACTGCATGTAATACACTGTAAACACATGGACATAATTGTTGGTGCCTCTCTTTTAATGAAAGAAAAACACACAGTGGTCCTAGAAATTACTAAAATCTAACAAAAGTGATAACAAAGAAAAACACCATAAACATAACCAAATCAAAGTCCAATGTTGCTTTTTAATCATGCTTGATAATGAGTGATTTAATAAAGAATTATCTAATGAAAAAGGCCTGGATTAAAAAAAAGTTAAAGCTGAATCAAGATAAATTTAAAAGCCAAAGAGTCTCACACCAAAATGTCAATAAAAGTCTTCATGCATAAATTTGACTTTTTTTTAAATTATTATCATTTCTTTGCACTGATTTTAATTTAAAACAAATGTATTTTGTTAATTATTTTAAAGGTTTGGAAGAGAGATAATAAAGAAATTTGACAGAGGACAAGCTTTTTAGCTACAGTAAATTAAAAAGCAGAAAATAACAACAGATTATTGCTCATTGCCTTGGATCTGGTCTTGTGTTGTCAAAACCCAATAACCTGTGGCTCTTAATGTCCCATATATCTGCTTGGTAGTTCAACCCTGGCTGCAAACCAGTTCCTATAGGCAAACACCAGCTGCAGCCTCTTTTCCAGATAATGTGGGTATTTATTGGTTCCTTTTTTGGAATCCAAATCCAGATTATTTAAAAGTGTCAAGAAATACAACAGTGGTAGGTTTAAGAAAGTGATGGCCCAAGGTGAAGGTAGGCATTGGGTCATTTGAAATGAGAATACAACATACAAAACAACAGGCAAATTACATCTAAACAAATGGTTTGGAATTATACGTTTTGAAAACCTCAGGAGTATTATCTGAACAAATTTATCTCAATTTGGAGTCGGGATAAAGGTTGTATTCCTGTATCTACAACAGTAATATCCTTTATCATAATAAACAACTACATTACATATTAAATGTTATAATAAAAATTAGAAGTCTAATTATTTAAGGTTGTATTTTCTTTATGGGGTCTTGACTTTCATGGCAGGATCATGGGATTCATTATTCATATCTGATTTCTGTGTACAGACATTTATATGGCTTTATTTCACCTCTGTTAGTTTGAAGAAGCTGTTTTCAGCTGCAATATTCACTAAATTCAAACTGCTGAACTACATTCGTTGTTTATGAATTTACGTACCACATCAGCTGGAAAATTATAATAATTTTTATATGTTTTTGATTATTATAAGATACCAAATTATGTTTTTGGTTTTTGGTGGGGAAACTTATTCATTCATATTTTTATTTTTCTATTTCTAAGTATTTATCACCTGTACTGTATTAATAAGTTGTTTCAGAGAAGTTAATCATCTTTTAATCATCTTTAAATATCCCCAAGAGAAATCTGGAACTGTTTTCAGTCAGGTTTATAAGGGGTGCTACTCATAGTTTAACCACTAGATGGCAGTATGAACTAGGGACAAATGCTGTGATGGAAGATCTAATAGATTACACTGAAAAAAATAAAGCGACCATTTTTTGGCATTTACCTAATAATATTTAGTAACTTTAATACAATTGTTTCATGTTAGCAGGGTAGGACATAAAACAGGTGTGTTAAAGTAACTAAACATGATTAAGTAAATGCCAAATGCGGTAGCATTATTTTTTTCAGTGTATCCTGGGTGTTTCCTCAGTTATTACATAAAATACACAAAGAAAGATTAGAGAATTGTTTGTCTTTCATTCATTTCAAACCCAATCATCATTTTTTCTACTTCTTACTTCTCCTCCTGGCATTATATCCCCTCTGCTCCCATCTCAGACCTCCTTCCTCCTCTCCAGCCAGCCTTTCCTTCTGATGAACCTCCTGACAGCACTAACATATACAGTGCACACTCTCACAGAGTCACACATCAACCCCGGTCTTGTCTGCCTCTGCTCCCCCGATTGAGACGACATGCAGTGTGGGCCCTGTGACCTTCATGGTGGCTCAGATCTGCGGCTGGCACTGATTTCTGATTTAGTGTCGATCCGCTGCGCTTGTCAGAGGCTGCGAGGTGTTTTCCATGCGGTAATAGAAAAGCTCAAGGGCAGCTTGAGAAGAGGAGAAGGGTTAGGGAGAGGGATTGGATGACGTGAAGTGAATGGCTTTTAAATGTGAGGCTGTGTTTGTTTTACTGCACTTACCAGCAGGTATCTGAGCAGAGGGATCATTTGAGTGAATGAAACTGTTTGCTTTGCTCTTATTGCAAAAGATGAGAATCAGAGGCGTAGCCAGAACATTTTTATAAGGGGGGCCAGGCAATGACCAATGTACACTGAGGGGTAGGGGTGTAAATCCCACCCATCATGGCGATTTGATTCAGTATCAATTTCCTGAAACGACTTGATTATTTTCGATACTCAAGAGTACACCACGATACGATTCGATTAATTGTTTGTTTTTATTTTTTTTTACCTTACAGGCTAGACAATGTTCCAAATTTGAAATAAATTAATGAAAACTGTAATATCGTTTTGCATTTTATTTGAGAAACAACAGAAAAGTAGCAAAGTTGTACTCCACCTAGGCCTATGAAAACCTCATTCACTGTAAAATAATAATGCCTCTGTGTTTACGTGGGTGTGTGTGTGCAAGCGGAAAGAGGGTAGTGGCTAAAGGAAGCGAGGTAGGAGGGTAAAATAGGTTTAGCGTCAAAGCAGCACGGGAGTCTGAATACATCCAGGAGCAAATGGATAAAAACAGACCAGAGGAAAAAAAAAAACATGAATCGATACTCTTGCGGACTTGTCGATGCATCGGATCGTCGGCTGTTAGATCGTTGCATGGATACAAAACGATTATTATTTTCACCCCTACTGAGGGGTGGCCGAAAGCAGATAGTCACCAGAACCTCAGGATCAATCTACACTGTTGCAATAGGAAAATGAACGAGCAAAACATAAATATTTTCTAAATAAAGACTAACTATACTTTCCTACAACCTTTGCTAACAAAATGACGCATATATTTAAACATCCATGCTTTTTAGATAAAAGGTAAAGGGGATAAAAATTCTTTCAGGTTTGAGTTCTGGGGCATAAATCAAACATCATTTTCATTACTTACCTACTTTTATCACTAATCATCCCGCATTAAATTGATATTTACAAGTACTATTATCTACATAAATTGATTATTTAATACGTTTTTATTAAAATAATTATTTATCTATGATTTCACTGAAGAATCCTAGATGACATGCAGAGACACATTATTTTTTCTTTACCCCATAAAACACTAAATCTATTTATGAAAAGATCATGAATTCTGTACTTATCATCTTTAATGTCAGTATATTGATGTTCATAATTAACCACAGTGTTTTTGTTATCAAGTAATTATGACTATATGAAAAAATAGCAAGTAATATATTTATATATATATCTATATATATATATATATATATAGATATATATATATAAATTAAAATGTTTTGAATATTCCACTTAATCATTAGAGGGGGAAAAATGGTAGGGGTGGCCACAGGGATGGTCAATGATTGGCTAAGGGTGGCAAAGGCCACCTCTGGCCCCCCATCTAGCTCCGCCCCTGATGAGAATGTGATCTGAGTTAACAGGTAAGAAGTTTGAGGCTGTGTTTTCACACTGGCTGATGTTAGTAAAGAGTTAAGAGATGTTTTTTATTGAAAAATGTGTGCAGAGTTCATTATGGTAGTATTTGTACAAATCAATAAATAACATAAGTTTCTTAACTCTAAAGTTGCTTGAAAAGACCAATGTATGCCATCAACACTGCATTTATTTGGTCTGAAAGATTAAAAAAAAATAAATTAAAAAGAAAAGACCAGAACCCATTGGTTCTATTGCAAAGGATTGATTTGTATTGTACAAAATATTTGATCCCTCTTGTTTATTTGAATTAATCATCAATTTAGATTAAAGGTGTTTGCTACTCAAGGCTTAGCCCCTACCTGTTGGCAATGGGAATAATGTTGAATTATGGTCAGAAAGGTTAATTTTTGGTTAATGTCGACCACGGCTGGTTGGTTAGCCATTAAACAATCATCCCATTCTAGTGAGTTAACCTATATTGAAAAGATCTAAAAGGATCACATTTGTTTATTGGTTGAATACTAATAACTAAAATATTAAAGTCTAATCAATATCGATTAAATTTAATGTCCTACAACCGGCAAACCTGAGCATTGATAACAATGGCAATAAGACCCCCCAAAATCTTCAAAGAAAGAAATTAAAAGGTAGAGATCGCTCTAAGTTATGGTGATACTTTCAGACCTCAGTCATTGAACAATGTGCTATTAGGTGCCTTATCTGGTTTTTTTAATGTCTGAAAAAGCATATGATGTCGACCTGTTATCACAAAGATATTTGTCGCCATATCACAACTGATAAAATTTAATAATGAAGCCATTTTTTATTTTAAGGTTTGCATTCTCAAATTTTTTGATATGATGATGTAAGATAATTTTGAACAGCATAATATCCGTCGCTGCTTGCCATACTGTGATATTATGCTATGATATAACTCATTAGTGAAGGCTGTAAACTTTTCTAACAGGCCTCATAATGGCTTTAGAATAGTTCAATATTCTAATGCAAAATTAACATTAATCATTATAGATTCCTTAACTCTTGTGTTGGTCCACAGACAGTCTTCAGCAGCCCCACGTAGTGGTGAAATTTCTATTATTGCTTCTTTAATGTCAGAAAAATTAGACCCTTTTTGCCTTCTGTATTTTTATGTTACAAAAAGGTTAATTTACTTTGAAGTTTGAACCATTAAAAAGTAAATGCAGATCATAATGTTATAGCTTTGTAAGCCTCATTCTGTCATCTTGGTAGCTTGGGGTAAATATCTGAAAAGTAAGATTTTCTATATAAATATTTCTGGATAGAGAAAGACTTATTCCTCCATTTTATGTTGTTATAGTATAGTAGATACTATATAGTAGATATATAGATTAGCAAATGCAACAATTTGTAATATAATTACATAAATTGTAAGTGGATTTTAATGTCAGAACCAATATTGTTTTGTTTTTTTTCTTATTAGTATAGCTCGCAAAGAACTCAAAAAATCCAGAAGATGCAGACAATTTTAGCTGGTACAAAACATGATTTAAAAAAGTAGCTAAGGACTAGGGAGGGAAACAGTAGATGAGTTGAGTAGATGTGGTGTCAGACATGACCAATGGCAGAAATCTACTAAAGGTGGAAGTCATGATCCAATATCCTTTGCTACAATCACAGCATTTTAGACCAACCAGGAGCAACAATGAGAGAGAATAAAAGTCAGCCTGTTCACTCTTTCTCCAATATAGTAGCTGATCTTATCTCACAGTCCCCTGGGCCTGCAAAGAAAACAACTGGTTATGATGATGGAGGAGGAATTAGGCTCTAATTCAACAATGGACCAACAACAGCATTCAGTAACAGGGATCCTCCCGAGCTGCTCAGTCAGTCTTGTTGGAGAAAGGCTCTGATTCCTGGCCAACACCTTTCACCGTCCCTCTTCATCAGGATTTCACTGTGTCCTGCTTTATTCTGTGTGGCCCCGGCTCTGCTCAGACCTCAGCAATTGGAGCAGGACAGTCAACGTTGGGTTAAAAAAATAGTCCCCTCCAAAAGAATCTATATAATCTGGTCATTTTTTCAGATTTCATATTTTAAAAATTACAAACTTTAATCTGTTTTATTACTGATTTGTGTAGTTTAACCTGCAACAACAAGTATATAATTGTGAGATGGAAGAAAAATATAATTTAGTTTTCTCTTTTTTTTTTTTATTAATAGATTCTACACATGGATATATACAGTTACCTATAAACAATAGGTGTTAGAAAACCTACACTGCAAAAACTATCTAGAAATAAGTAAAAAAATTAATAAATAAATTGTATCTACCCTTAATTTGAGTAGGTAAATTAGATAGTTTGCCAATGGAAAGAGGTTTTTTTTACTCTTAAATAAGATAATTAGATAATATGCACTTGAAAAAAGGCGATTCCATTTTTTTTTTCTAAATTCAAATGTAAATTGTCTTGTTCCATTGGCAAAGTGTCTCACTTAAGTCCTCAATTCCAGAAAACAGCACTTATTTTAAGAAAAAAATACTTATTTAGATCTGCATTTTTTTGCAGTGTAAAGTGAGCTTTCAGGCTTCTATCCAGAACCCTTTGTGTGAATGAAAATTAACAATGCATGCCTCTGTCTACCATCCACATACTAAGATATGGTGATGGCAGCAACATGTGGGCGGAATTCTAATACTAGCGGGAACAGGGAAGTCTGTTAGAGCTGAAGGGGAGAGCTAAATAAAGGAAAATATTGAGGGAGGGAAACACTTACAACCTGCAAAAACCTTAAACTAGACCAGCGTTTACTTTCCAGAAGGACAACAAAGCCAAACATACAAGTGGAATTTGATGGGAAGGACTTAGATCAAATCATATATATCATATATTGGTTTTTTAATGTCCTAATTAAGTTCACATATAAATCTGATTGAAAATCCTTGCAAGAGCCCAGCCATGATGTACAAAGATGCTCTCCTTCAAAAAATATCATGGAAAGAATTTTAGTCTCTAAATATCCAAACATGGTAGTCGATATTTACACCCAGATGACTTGCATCTGTAACTGCAGCAAAATGTGGTTCTGGAAGAAAGTAAAACATCTATGTTCAAATACACACATTTGCGGACAATTGTTTGTGGTCTATTTCAAAAAGATTTTTTTTTTTCCAATGCACAGTTCAACAACATCTTGTGTTACTTATTATATTGCATAATTATCTAAAATTTTTATAAAAAACATTATGGAATTGCAACATGACAAAATGTGAACAAGCAGAAGAAATTCAAGGTAGTGTAGTGGTGTGACCATAAATAATGTAAGGTACTAAAATTACTTATTTCTATCCTTAAATCGCTAAAGACTGCTAATTAACATATTTTAAAAAATGCTTTATGGCTTTTGTGAGACCACTTTTTACATGCTTTTTACATTTTCTTCGTTAAACTGCTTCTCTGACGTCGTCATCAGGCATGCTCAGAGTAGTGTGGCAAAATATGATTAAGCCATGTTTATCTGCATTTTAGTTGTTTCTTTCTTTAGATTACGCACTATATACCATAATGTTAACATGAAAGGAAAACATAAAACTCAAAAAGACTACATTTATGTTTAAATCCAAAGTTGAAAAAGTTAGCTCCCGGAAGAAGCGATCCCATTTCCGGTGCAGAACGGCCACAGACGAGTGATAAAACAGAAAAGATTTTAAAGCATTTATTTTCTCAGGAAATACATTATTAACCTTTAACACATTATATTTTAGTAAGCTTACTATTTTGGGGGAGGAAAAAAACGTCATTTAGGTATTTTTAACAAAATAAAATTGAGGGTGACCCAGATGTATATCTGGATGTGCAAATGAGCTGATGGGGCATGCGATGGACGGATCGGGTAGTGACAGTTCATATCAGAAAGTGGTGCATATCCACTATATTTCCAATTCCAGCTTCAACGTGGTTTAAAGTTTTGCTAAAAGACATGCAAAATCCTGTACAAATTTTGAAAAAGGTCACCAAAGTGAGTAGTGGTAGGAAAAACCACCAATTGTTGGGATGGACCAGGGGTGTGGTCAGGATGAGGACAACGAGTTTGATATAACTGATTAGGCCAGGTACCAAAAATAAAGCGGCATGCTGATTATTAGGTAATAACAAAAAAAAAGCCTCTACATTATACGCTGATATTAAAGTAGTAGCAATTCAAAATTTCCCCAATTTCCTTGATGGGCCATTGGCTGATCCTTGGCTAGCCTCCAACAATTCCTTTTTAAACATCTAAAATATTATTTCTGTCGTGATTTGTGGACATTAAGACCTAAAGAGAAGGATTATCTCCTGGTCAGACCCTGTAATTCAGTTAAAGGGCTGAGTCAGATTAAAAAAATATGCAGGCCAGTGGCTTGAAGTTGGAGGGGATTTTGTTGCCATCCGGCTGGTTTTTGACTCTGAAGGGCATTTTGAATGGCTGCTACTGTAATTGCAGCATATGGCTCAACATTATGGCCCAAACACAACCAGTTTTTATAGAATCTTGGGGCCTTTTCAAAACACATCCCAACGATCAGCTTAAAAACATATTCCATCACTGCTGGGAATTTGAATACATATCAGGTTTGAAGGTTCACCTTTGAGTTAAAGGTTGTCTGAATTTGCAAAGCAGTCCAGTGGCTCCCTTCATACAAACGATAGAGTTCCTTCTGTTTTCGTCATGAAAGTAACGCTGGTATCACTGTCAGTATTAAGATTGATTTAAATATATGTGCCTTTTAATACTGATCGGTGAGAGAGAGTGCATTTTAGCTTCTGTCACTTTGATTTGCCACATGAGCATGACTGTAATTGCTGTGTTTCAGTCATCATGGGTTAATTATCAGTCCTGACCTGCAGTATTACAAACGCCCATACCGGCAAAGTCTCAGCAGCAGGGTGGAGGGATTATATCTAAACACCAAAAGTTAGATGACACTCCATGACAACGTAGTGCTGGCGGGTCGCTTTCACTCTATAATGCCCAACTGAACCTCGCCATCTCATCTCTCACGCCTCCCTTCATCATTTAGTGACCCACTAATGTTCCGTTCATTTTCTCTTATGAATAGATAATAGGCAAAAATCAAATCTCTTCATTTGCATGTAATGCAATTAAGACCTTTTCAAACAATGACAAATGGAGGGAGCAGTGAGATGTCAGTCAGCCTCATCAAGGGAGAAAGCAAAGACAGGATCGGCGGGGCCCTGTTTTAAACGAAAATTAATAAAACCTGCAAATGGAATCTTCTCAGCACCATCTGGAATAACAATCACAGACACTCCAAGACTCAGACTGTCAAATAAGATTAAAGTTCTCATGAATCTGAACTTGGAACATGGATGTGAAACCCCCAAAGTGCGTCCTGAAACTCGCAGGATTAGATGTATTTTATTGGTAGTAATGATAAACGGGGCTTATGCTAGTGTTAAAGGTCTGATTTGCAGTGAACACTTTTGCATTATTTTGTTTAAGAAAATGATCATGCCAAAAACAAAAACATCAAAATTTCATGGAAGATGTAATGTGACATGCACGCCTCACCTCCTCAGTTAGATCAAGCAGCTCTGGTGGATGGTTGTACTTCTCGGATTAGAGGTGTAATAGTTTTTAACCAGTAAGAAGTGTAGAGAGAGTAGCTATTTCCTCTGATGATGATATTTTATTTTCAGGAGAATAAGCTTCAGGCTCATCTGTTGCTACCAGTCAGTTTGGAAGCAGATGATCCACTGATACATGTAGACCAGAATTGTCAGCTGGGTGAGCTTCTGGTGGAGGATAATTTGGTGAATGGTGTTTTAACCCAGAGATTAATTCACAAAGTGGATCCTGGTGCATATCCCTTGGCAGAGGTGGAAAGTAACGAAATACATTTACTCAAGTTACTGTATTGAGTAGGTTTTTTGTGTATTTTGTGTTTTTCAAGTAGTTTTTAAAATCAGTAATTTAAATTTTACTTGATTAAGTTTTGAGTGAAGTATTGTATTTTGTTACATTACAAATCCCATCCGTTACTGAGTTAAAAAAAACTTTGGAAAATCGAAAGGAAGACAAAAAATCGGGCCCGGAAGCATTACAGTGAGTGACGTGATCAGCATGTAGATCTAGGCTACCAGGCGCCAAGTCTTTCTGGGGATTGGGGAAGAGATGGAGGTGGATCAGGAGAGCGACGACAACCGGTTTTACCTAGCTTGAGTTGCTACGGCCAGCAGCTAACGCAGCCTGGCAGCTACAGCGCTACACTCTGGGTGTATGAACATGATGGAGGCTCATGAACATGCCCCTAGAGTGTAGCACTGTAGATGCCTGGCTGTGTTAGCTGCTGGCTGTAACAACTCGAGCTAGGTAAAACCAATTGTTTTCAGGGTTTTTTTTTTCAATACCGAGAAACAGATCTATGTGAAAACTCATTGGGTTTCTCCTTTAAGGTGGACATATACAATGCGGGAGTGTCGTTTATATTTTTTTAGTTAGAAGTTTTTTTGAGATGTTTTATCATTAGACATTAAACACCCAGCCTGCCATCAGAGTGTTGCACTATTTTGCTTTTATTTTTCTGAAATGTCCCTGACATTGAGATTTTAGCTCTATTTTGGTTATTTATGGAGTCAAAAAACGTGATTTAGCCTTGATTTGCATTATAACTGTTTATGTTAAAAGAAGGATGGCACTCAGAACGAACAATTCATGGCAATTCAACTGTCAATTGATGTGGAAACATTGAAAACATTTTATGGGATGTTCTGCACTAAAATGGCACATTATACATTTATAAGGGTCTTAAATGTCAGATTTTTCTTTAATTAAAAACTAAATCGTGTTGGATTTATGACTCCTTGTCCTATTTTCACTACATGGGAGAGATCCCCTGCCCCGTTCAACTTTTTTTTTTTTTATGTAACTAGGTAACTTTTACTTAAAATAAATTTTAAATTAGCTACTTATTACTTTTACTTGAGTAATTTTTCTGATGGGTAATTTTACTTGTACTTGAGTAATATTTCATCCAAGTATTGGTACTTTTACTTGAGTATGATATTTTAGTACTTTTTCCACCTCTGTCCCTTGGTGGTGCAAGCTGAACTGTAGACCCGATTGACCTATCGGTCTGGTAAGCAAATTACAGGAGGTCCAGCAGGGGTGCCTGTGATCTCCTTCAGATGCTTTAGCATTAGATGCTTAGAGGAATTTCACAATCAGAGACATCAGAGACTGCCTAGTAGTCATTTAACCCTGTGATGATGCACCTCTTGGATTCCATGATGGGGGGAACCTCTATCAGGGACACTTGAACGATATGAGTTAAGATAGGGATTATTTGCTCTGTACCTGTTTTCTCAAAGAGTTGAGACACTGTGAGGTCCTGTAGCCTTCTTCCCATTTAGTCAGTGGAAGACACGATCATCATCTTCCAATTTAATCTATTCATCCTTAGAGTGGGGTGGGGTTAGTTGTCGGTGAGGCTGCAGGTAGACCCTATAAGCTGGGGCTATGGCTACATCCACAAAAAGTCAAATAAGTTATCTGCAGAAAAAATCTTAGGTGTACTGGCTTGACAAATTTGTAATAGGCTTTGTTATACTTATGCTGCCATACAGGTAAAGAAGGTAGAAGAAAGAAGGGAGAGGTGGGATGTAAACAAAGAAAACAGGACCAAGAACAGGCCACGGATGTTCTTTCTTTCTTGCATGAGTTTTAAGGTTGGAGGAGGCTGCATTGTCTTGCATAAACAAACACACTAGTGTTTAGTTGTTTATGTTTTTAGGGGTATCATGGGGCCACAAGTGACAACATAAAATTTATCCACGCTTGGAGCTAGTTTCAAATGTAGTCAAATGTATGCCTTTGGCACTTTGTCATGATGGAACCAATAACCGTTAAACCCAGCTTCATCTGGATGGGGCCTTTGTACATGGGAGTAAGATGTGAAACATGGGCAGTCATATCTACATCTTATTTTATGGTTGTCTCACATGCCAGTCTTTGTATGTCCTCTTGCTACACATGCAGACTTCCAGGGTTTATCCATTTAGCTTTGATTTTCAGCATTTACATTTATTGCAGCTCAACTGCTTTGACCAAATACTTTGGAAAATGTTTCAAGAAACATACCATCTTATAAGTTTATGAGAAGAAGATGAAGGACTCAACAGAGAGAAACAACAACAGAGTTTATCTGGGTGATCCTTTTACCAGTTGGCACAACACTTTTGAAGGATGAACTTGCAGTTACTCAACAAGTGTAGCGTGCGTTTTTACGTTTCTAGATAAATTGCCCACTATACCTTTAATCAATTACGGTTCTAAATAATATTAATATACACATATCATAAAACAGTTTTACAAACTTTCAGTTTTGGTCAATTTTGGCTACCCCAAGTGGACAAGCGCTGCATTGTTTTACCTTAAGGCTCTGGATGTTGTAGAGCTGTGTTGGTTAACCGGTTCTGCAACACTGGGTGAACATGGGGGGGAAGTTCCCCTGGATTGGAACACTGAGATGGTTGTCTCCCTATTTAAAAAGGGGGACCAGAGGGTGTGATCCAACTACAGAGGAAGCACACTCTTATGCCTCCCTGGTAAGGTCCATTCCGGGGTTCTGGAAGGGAGGGTCCATCAGATAGTCAAATCTCAGATTCCGGAGGAGCAGTGTTGTTTTCGTCCTGGCCATGGAACACTGGATCAGCTCTACACCCTCAACAGGATCCTGGAAGGTGCATGTGAGTTTGCCCAGCCATTCATGTGTCTTGTCAATCTGGAGACTGCATTCGACCGTGTCCCTTGGGGTGTCCTCTGGGGAGCACTCTGGAAGTATGGAGTACCGGGCCCTATAATAAGGGCTATTGGGTCTCTGTATGACCGGTGTTGGTTCCTGGTCCGCATTGCTGGCAGTAAGTTGGACTTGTTTCCAGTGAGAGTTAGACTCCGCCAAGTTTGCCCTTTGTCACTGATTCTGTTCAATACAACTTGGACAGAATTTGTAGACGCAGCCAAGGTTTTGAGGGGATCTGTTTTGGAAGCCTTGGGGCCACGTCTCTGGTATTCGCAGATGACACGGTTCTATTGGCTACAATGGGGTGTGATCTACAGCCAAGTATGAAGCAGCTGGGATGAGGATCAGTGCCTCCAAATCTAAGACCATGGTCTTGAGACAGAAAGGGGTAGAGTGCATTCTCTGGGTTGAAAGGACCTAACCAGGAGAAGGGTTTTAAAAAGGGTAGAGTGCCTTATCCGGGTTGGAATACCAGGATACTTAAACTCCTCCTATTGGAGAGGTTTAAGTATCTTGGGGTTTTGTTCATGAATGATGGGAAGATGTAGCGATAGATCGATAGGTGGAGTGGTGCGGCGTCTGCTGTGAAGCAGGTGCTATACTGGTCTGTTGTGTTAAAGGGAGAGCTGAGCCAAAATGTAAAGCTCTTGAATTAGTGTTCAATCTTCCATCTTACCCTTATCTATGGTCATGAGCTTTGGGTCATGACCAAAAGAACGAGATCCCAGATACAAGCGGCCAAAGTGAGTTTTCTTCTAAGTGTGTCTGGCCTCTCCCTTCGTGACAGTGTGAAGAGCTCAGTCATCCGGGGAGGACTTAGAGTAGAGCCGCTGCTCCTTCACATCAAGAGAAGCCAGCTGAGGTGGCTCGGGCATCTGGTTACAATGTCTCCTGGACGCCTCCCTGGTGAGGGGTTCTGGGCACGGGAGTTCTGGGAGTCCCTCTAGGGCATGCTGGAGGGACTTTGCTTCGCAGCTGGCCTGGGGACGCCTTGGGATTCCCCTGGAGGAGGAGGCCCAAGTGGCTGGTCAGATGGATATCTAGGCCCCCCTACTGAAGATGCAACCCCTGGGACCCGGCCCCAGATAAGCAGAAGAGGATGGATGGATGTTTTGCCAGATGGAAGACAGCATTTACCATGATGAGCAGAGCATAACGTGGCAAACTCCTGATCTCCTGGTCACCTGAAGTTGGATTGAACTACATTTCTGTTTTTGGTGCCTGTGTGAATGATGAATAGCAATGAGGTAATACATCTAATTGTGGTGAAACAATTTCATATGACAATGTTGAAAAATTAATCTTTTAAGGGTTTATTTATGGATGGATCATGGTTTATTGGTGCGGGTACAGGGTTTTGCATGTGCATTTTCTTTTTTTTTTTTTATGGAAATGGTGGGTCTTTTAAAAAAATTGAAAATTCTCTGTTATACCTTTAACTTAACATTTTTGAGCATGGATGTACAGTAAATAATTAACTACAGTATTTTTTGTCAGTTTATGTTTGCTTAAAGGAATAGTACACCCAAAACATGATTAGCCTTCATTTTCTACTCACCCCCATGCTGAACAACACTCTGGAGTACTTTTTTG
>NW_015150899.1:515556-555717 GCF_000732505.1 Cyprinodon variegatus | reverse complement strand
ACTACCATATTTTAGGGTAAAAAAAAATGCTAATTCCTTTGGCAGATCCTTGTTTGTATAGCTCTAATTAAGGCAAAAACATTTATTCCAAGTAACGTTTACTTGTTTGTAGATTATTTTTTGCAACGCAGTTCCATTTAAGTACAGGGCTTTTTTTTTATTAACAGCAAATGGTTTATGTAATGTAATTTAAAATAATAAAGAAAAAAAAGTTTTTATAAAAAATGTGAAGATATGGGGTTTTAACTATAAATGTTTTTGGACTGTGGAAGAAAACCTAAAGAGGTAAAAACTGTCCATCTTTCCAATCTTTACTATATATACAGGGATTTAAAGAGATCCAAACTTATCTAAATATGAGTATTTAAATAGAGGAAGAAAATACCAACGAAGCATTGTTTTTGTTTATGTTTAGATGACAATTACGTTAGTCTATGTCTAAGTCTTTTAATTAGAGTTTGGTCCTGTTTCTCTGTTAGACCTAGCTATGGGCTCAAAACAAAAACAAGGCTTTGTTGGGCTACTGTATAAAACCTCAAACTCAACGCTATTCCTGAATTTTTGAATTGAGAAAGTTTCCTGCCTGGGAAGCGAAACGTCTTCAAACTTGGAAACAAAGTCCAGTGGATTGTTTTTAATTTCCTTTTTTGGAATGACCATGAGTTACCTTATACTTTGAATAACCTTGCCCTATTTCTCTGTAGTAGTCTAGCAGTATATAGAAAATATGTTGAACTTTTCTTACGATTAGATATTTTCTTTTTATATTAAAAAATAAATAGGACACAGACCTAACTGCAATTTTTGATTATGTTTATTTTGATTTAATTCAATTTCAGCTGGTAGTTGGTTTTTTAAATCAATCTCTATAGATGTGTGTCTGTAGGCTTAAGCTGCTGGAGGACATAAGGGCCACTCTCTTTTTCATTTAGATTTATTCTACTTCTATTCTCCAAATTTACCTTTTTTGTTAAACCCCTAACTCTATGTTCTCTCTACTTTTTTCTTGCCATAATAGCTTTATCTGGGAAGGTTCTGTGTAGCTGGAGGCAAAAGCTCTGCTGCTGCTGTAAAGAACTTAAGTTATATATGATAGAGTTGGACCTTTTAAAGTCCCAACTTTAAACGTTATTATGCCTTTTGTACCATGACTTTAAACTGTTTTTTTTTCCCTTTTCTCCTACACTGTTTACATTATGATCACTGCTGTACTTTATAAATGGTAATGTTCATTTTACTGTTGTAAGGTGCTCATTCACTGTTGAAAAGCATTGAAATTTCATTTTGTATACACTCTGTGTATACAGGATGACAATAAAATGTATCTATGTCTAAGCCT
This sequence comes from Cyprinodon variegatus, assembly GCF_000732505.1. Lineage (NCBI taxonomy): Eukaryota > Metazoa > Chordata > Actinopteri > Cyprinodontiformes > Cyprinodontidae > Cyprinodon > Cyprinodon variegatus. The sequence continues at coordinate 554,378 of NW_015150899.1, read as the reverse complement.
TTTTATTAGAGTTTGGTCCTGTTTCTCTGTTAGACCATAGCTATGGGCTCAGCTTTGACTAACTGTATCTGCTGTGTTCCATCCGTTTTGAAAAGAAAAACTGGCTAATAGCTTGACTGTTTCACTGCTAGACAGAGACACCAATGAAGTTAGTTTTACCATCAGCTTTTTTTAAAGTGCGTATTGACCCAGTGCATCAAAAAAGCTTGATGGAAACAGCAAAATAAAAATAAAAACTCCCTCAAATTTGCAAAAAGGATTTTAAGATCACTTAAATCGGTCTTGTCTTTGAGAAAAATGGCTAATGCATAAAACGCAAGATGAAAACACTTTTTTCAAGTAATTTCTGATTTAAAAAACTTTTACTTCATGTGACTTATCAACTTTTTCTGCTGTTGCCATCTGTTGGGATGTTTCTGCTATTTATGTCGACATGGCTGGAAGCAACATCACCATTACTAGCTGTTAAAGTAAGAGCAACTTGCCTGATAGCAATATATTCATTAAAACTGTTATCCATTACTGATCTGTGGTCAGTGTCAGACTGCAGCCTCTACTTATTTTATTACAGTTTACTACAGTCATGTGTGACTTAATGATGACTTTACACTTTGCGGTGATTGATTAATTCGTTTTAAGCCCAATTGGAAACACCGAAAAATATATTTTTTTCCTTTTTTATGAATTTTTTAAAGTTTGCTTAAAATGTGCATATAATTTCTATGGAAACAGGCTAATGTTACCTTCTCTAAGAGAAAAAGTATTTATAAATCACTGCATCTATTTTCCTTATGTCTGTCTGCTTTTGTCTCCTTGACCCTGCAGTCGGCCTCAGCAGATGGCCGCTCACACTGAGCCTGGTTCTGCTGGAGGTTTCTTCCTGTTAAAACTGAGTTTGTCCTCTCCACTGTCGCTGCATGCATGCTCTGTCTGTGGAATTAATGTAGAAACAACGACACAGTGCAGACAATGCTGTCATCACAAGTTTGTAAAACAGAAGCTGATCCTGGATGCACTCAGCTGGTTTTCTCTTGATAGAAACCTTTGAAACATGTTGACTGTATGATTTGATTGAATTTTTTTCTGTAAAGCACCATAAAATTACATGTATTATGAATTGGTGCCATATAAATAGACTGAGTTGAACTGAATTATATCTTTTCAGAAATATACAGAATCCTCTTGCCTTTGTAAATCTCTGATTCTTCAGATTATAATACTGACAAAGATACTAATTATTTCTAAATATTGTTGCTTAGCATAGCTTATTAACTGCTACTGTGGAACTGGTTGTTTCATAATTACGTTAAATCAGTTTTCACAGTTGGGGGAATCACATTTCTCCCTAAAGCAGAAGATCACAATCAATGCTGGACTTTGGATGGTTTTATTGTTTTTATCCTTCCTTCCTTCCTTCCTTCCTTCCTTCCTTCCTTCCTTCCTTCCTTCCTTCCATCCAAAGTCTACACATGATTATAGTTGCTGGGTTGTTGGTTGGGGGTTATGTTACTAATCAGCTAGGTGCTAAGACAGCTAAAAACCACCTATACATACATTTATTGGCCATAATGCAACCATTTTTGCCATTTTATTAAATTATGTTTAGTTACTTTTACACAATTGTTCATTTTAGCCGGCATATAACAATTGTGTTAGAGTAACTAAATATGATTAAGTAAATGCCAATTTTGCAAGATGCACATCCATGGAAGATTAAAACCCAGGACCTTCTTGTGTGTGGTTGCGTGTAGGACACATCAATTAGTTTTAAGGTAAACATTTGATATATTTTCCATAACAACTACGCAGAAACTGTTAGCATATAGAGCCAGTCAGGCTAAATTAATTAGTCTGCCTTCACCTCACATACCTGAGCGTTGGTGAAGAATAATTAAATTAATTTTTAATTATCCAAAACGCTCGCAGCTCAGGTGAAAATGTTATAAAAGAACAGCAAAACAAACATGCCCTCAGAGATTATACTGTCATTAGCCATTTTTTAGACTTTTATATGGAGTGTTTGAATTCTGAATGAAAAATTATAATTATTGACTCCGTCTTTACACTCATTGGCGTTTTACATAGTCGTGGTCTTTACAGCATATCAGGTAGAGTTACTGAATGATTTCTGTTTGTAAAAGAAAAAAGAAGCACTTATTTTACTGTTAGTGCTAACAAGGATTGAATTTGCCTAATTTAGTCAAAATCGTTTGGATGTTAGTGTTTAGAAAACACATCCAGGAACTTGTTTTAAATAGAAATGTTTTTTTTTTTTTCTCTGTTACTTAACCATGATGAACCTCCAAGAGTTACTAAGTTTTTTCCAAGTAGATAAGTCAGGTTGAACATAATGGAAGTTAACAATTGGCACAGTTGTCCTCTTTGATTGCAGCAGTTGTGTGCTGCAAAGTTAATAAAGTGGCAAAATTACAACTTTTATCATAAAAGTGAGCGTGGTGAAAATTTGTGATATCTATGGTATGGCTCTGTTATTTGGCAAAACCGTAGAGGAAGTATACACATCTTATTAAGGGGGGGAAAAGCCTTTATTGATGCCCCTAAAAAGATTGAGCTTCTTATTCTTTCTGACAGCCAAAAGGGAGAGGGTAGATCAAACTGATAGCAATGCCGGTAGTGATATTTTAAAATTGAAATTCTTTAAATTAGGTTAAAGTATTTTAGTTTGTGACTCATTTGCTTCAAAATGTGTAAATTCAAAAAAATATTAATTTTATCAAACTAAAAAATCTGCGTTTTCATTTGACGTAGCATCCAACACTTATAATAATAATGGGATGTCTTATGTCTTATGTTTAACATCATCAGTGGCCCCTCAAACCCCCACTATGGACTCCCTGCTGCCCTCTGAGAAGAGGCTTTGCAGCATTCAATGCAGCTCCGAAACAGCTTCTCCCCCACCGCCATCAGACAGCTAAATGTTGAAAAAACTCTAAATAATGTCACAGACTCTGCATCAAACTGAACATATCAATGTGGGGGTTTTTTTGCACCATGTTTTTTTTCCCCAGAATGTTTACATTTAATCACTGCTGCACTTTAAGAAAATGGAAATGCCATGAGAGCTGTAAAAAACGAAATTTCGTTTTTTATAGACTTTGTGTATACAAAATAAAAAATAAATGTCGTCTAAGTCTAAATTCTTATGAATGGAGATATCAGCTGGATAAAATTTACGAATCACAGGGATTTAGATTTAAGAACTTTTAATTTTTTTGAAATAAGAATCTAAGTTTCATCCAGATTCAGACAGTTTAGTCACAATGCTAACACTAAAGGAAAACCTACACGAAGCAGACAGACATTACCAATGAATGGAACAATTTTGCCATCAAGTTAAACATTTACATGCCACCCTTTAAGAATCTAAATATATAATAATAAGAGCTTTAGCTGTATTTCATCAGTATTTAAATGGGAAAAAAAATCTTGTTTTTGGTATTTTTTTTACATGCAATGACAAAAAAAGATAAAAAAAAATATTTTAATCCAAATTATCTAGATTATTTTATATTTGTGTCTGTCGCCATTAAAAGCATAAAGGAGATTTCTGTGTAATTTGTGTTGGGGAGTTCAGAAGGAAGGGCTGCTTTCATAATAGAATCACAATAGTTGGCTGCATGCAGCTTTTCACCAAAACATAAAGATGCATTTAAGGATGCTGAATTTTTACTAGTGGTCTGAACTTTAAAAATATAAAAAAGGGGGGAAATTGTATTATGCTGACCTTTTGAGTGTTTATCCAGTTTTCAAGAAAGGAGGGTTGATCAATGTTGTGACATTATTGAAAATGATTTTTATTGGCTCATTTACACTGAATTGATATAAACATGTCCATGAAACAAAATGGTTCCAACATTTAAGAAAGGCATATTTTGATCATAAGCACAGACAGAGTTCTGGAAACATAGGTTATCACAAACTGACCAAATGGGAACAAGAGTGCTTCCGCTACACAAAAACATCCTATAGAACAGGTTATAGTTAAGTCAGCTCCCATGTCTTAATTAAAGTACCCCTCCCTCTTCCTTTTTTGTGTCATTTATTTATTTATCATCATTATTTTTATTATATTTTGCTTTCTGACATGCAGTCAATGTTTTCCGGATTCCTTTTAGATAATTTCTCTCTCCTGATAGGAGGGGAAATTAAGTTCTCAGTCTTTGAAACCTCCAAGCAAGTGCTTTTCTGTTTGCTTGTTTGTTTTGTTGTTTGTTTGTTTTTGTTTTTCCAGTGTGCAACCCTTTGGCCCTTTGGCAGCAGGAGCAAAAAGAGAAATTCCCAACCTTGTTGTGTTCTGAAGCATCTCCAGAATGTGTCCTCAAGAAAACAATCAGTCACAGAGGGTCCGTGCCCAATAAAATACCAAACAAAACAATAAGTTAATTTAAATAGATAAATAAATAGACAGAGGCCACATGCGAAATAATAAATTATAGCTTTAAACGGAACCAGCCCTGTGGTTGATAAAAGGCCAGCTGGCCTGGTGGAGAGCGCGTCTTCTCCTTATATTTGAGGAGGAAAATAAGAAGCCAGTTGCCTGCAGATGGAGAAGTATCCTGGTTTTGCTTTTGTTTGTTTTTTTCCGACTGAATGCAAGTTAACTAAATGCAGAAAAAAATCTCTTGTCGCTGCAGCCCCGGCACTAAGTGAAGCTCATGGAGACTGTGTGCTCCAGCGCTTTGCGGCGCAGCGACGCGATGCTCGTCCCTCTCCAGACGTCACTGTCCGGGGAGCTGCACAGCTGAGGCGAGCCGGTCACGTTGGTCGGGCCGGAAAGGGATGCGGGCACCATCCCGGGGAACGTGGGTTGGTAGAGGTGCGACTGCAGCCCGGAACCGTTGGACGACATGTTGGACAGACCCATGGAGTTGGGCGGAGGCCCCGCGCCGAGGCTGCACTGGGACAGAGACTGCGCCATGGCCTGCTGCCGGCCCAGGGCGGGCGGTAGCTGGAGCTGAGACACGCCGGGCATCCCCGCTGTAGCCCAGCGGGTGTCGTTAGCGTGGAAGGAGCAGAGGCTGTCGCCCATAGCTGCCGCTGCGGCCGCTGCAGAGGGGAACTGGGGAAGGCCGTGGTGCGTGGGCAGGAGCGTCCCCGGGGCTCTGAACACGTTGGTGGTCTTCTTGCGCTTCTTCCACTTGGCGCGTCGGTTCTGGAACCAGACCTGCGGACCAGACAGTGATGAGTCAGAGGGAGAAGATGCACTGACACATGCAGCCATGAAACAATGATGTGATCATCACCATAATGCAGCAAGCTGCAATAAATTAGCTGAAGGGAAACAATATAGACTGGAAAAAAATCGAAATCTAGATAAGTNTCCATCCATCCATCCATCCATCCATCCATCCATCCATCCATCCATCCATCCATCCATCCATCCATCCATCCATCCAAGTCTACACATGATTATAGTTGCTGGGTTGTTGGTTGGGGGTTATGTTACTAATCAGCTAGGTGCTAAGACAGCTAAAAAAAAACACCTATACATGCATACATTTATTGGCCAGACCAACTACACTGAAAAAAAAAATATAATGCAACCATTTTTTATATTTTCTTAAATTATGTTTAGTTACTTTAATACAATTGTTCATGTTAGCAGGGTAGCGCATATAACAATTGTGTTAGAGTATCTAAGTATGATTAAGTAAATGCCAATTTTGCAAGATGCACATCCATGGAAGATTAAAACCCAGGACCTTCTTGTGTGTGGTTGCGTGTAGTACACATCAATTAGTTTTAAGGTAAACATTTGATATATTTTCCATAACAACTACGCAGAAACTGTTAGCATATAGAGCCAGTCATGCTAAATTAATTAGTCTGCCTTCACCTCACATACCTGAGCGTTGGTGAAGAATAATTAAATTAATTTTTAATTATCCAAAACGCTCGCAGCTCAGGTGAAAATGTTATAAAAGAACAGCAAAACAAACATGCCCTCAGAGATTATACTGTCATACGCCATTTTTTAGACTTTTATATGGAGTGTTTGAATTCTGAATGAAAAATTATAATTATTGACTCCGTCTTTACACTCATTGGCGTTTTACATAGTCGTGGTCTTTACAGCATATCAGGTAGAGTTACTGAATGATTTCTGTTTGTAAAAGAAAAAAGAAGCACTTATTTTACTGTTAGTGCTAACAAGGATTGAATTTGCCTAATTTAGTCAAAATCGTTTGGATGTTAGTGTTTAGAAAACACATCCAGGAACTTGTTTTAAATAGAAATGTTTTTTTTTTTTTCTCTGTTACTTAACCATGATGAACCTCCAAGAGTTACTAAGTTTTTTCCAAGTAGATAAGTCAGGTTGAACATAATGGAAGTTAACAATTGGCACAGTTGTCCTCTTTGATTGCAGCAGTTGTGTGCTGCAAAGTTAATAAAGTGGCAAAATTACAACTTTTATCATAAAAGTGAGCGTGGTGAAAATTTGTGATATCTATGGTATGGCTCTGTTATTTGGCAAAACCGTAGAGGAAGTATACACATCTTATTAAGGGGGGGAAAAGCCTTTATTGATGCCCCTAAAAAGATTGAGCTTCTTATTCTTTCTGACAGCCAAAAGGGAGAGGGTAGATCAAACTGATAGCAATGCCGGTAGTGATATTTTAAAATTGAAATTCTTTAAATTAGGTTAAAGTATTTTAGTTTGTGACTCATTTGCTTCAAAATGTGTAAATTCAAAAAAATATTAATTTTATCAAACTAAAAAATCTGCGTTTTCATTTGACGTAGCATCCAACACTTATAATAATAATGGGATGTCTTATGTCTTATGTTTAACATCATCAGTGGCCCCTCAAACCCCCACTATGGACTCCCTGCTGCCCTCTGAGAAGAGGCTTTGCAGCATTCAATGCAGCTCCGAAACAGCTTCTCCCCCACCGCCATCAGACAGCTAAATGTTGAAAAAACTCTAAATAATGTCACAGACTCTGCATCAAACTGAACATATCAATGTGGGGGTTTTTTTGCACCATGTTTTTTTTCCCCAGAATGTTTACATTTAATCACTGCTGCACTTTAAGAAAATGGAAATGCCATGAGAGCTGTAAAAAACGAAATTTCGTTTTTTATAGACTTTGTGTATACAAAATAAAAAATAAATGTCGTCTAAGTCTAAATTCTTATGAATGGAGATATCAGCTGGATAAAATTTACGAATCACAGGGATTTAGATTTAAGAACTTTTAATTTTTTTGAAATAAGAATCTAAGTTTCATCCAGATTCAGACAGTTTAGTCACAATGCTAACACTAAAGGAAAACCTACACGAAGCAGACAGACATTACCAATGAATGGAACAATTTTGCCATCAAGTTAAACATTTACATGCCACCCTTTAAGAATCTAAATATATAATAATAAGAGCTTTAGCTGTATTTCATCAGTATTTAAATGGGAAAAAAAATCTTGTTTTTGGTATTTTTTTTACATGCAATGACAAAAAAAGATAAAAAAAAATATTTTAATCCAAATTATCTAGATTATTTTATATTTGTGTCTGTCGCCATTAAAAGCATAAAGGAGATTTCTGTGTAATTTGTGTTGGGGAGTTCAGAAGGAAGGGCTGCTTTCATAATAGAATCACAATAGTTGGCTGCATGCAGCTTTTCACCAAAACATAAAGATGCATTTAAGGATGCTGAATTTTTACTAGTGGTCTGAACTTTAAAAATATAAAAAAGGGGGGAAATTGTATTATGCTGACCTTTTGAGTGTTTATCCAGTTTTCAAGAAAGGAGGGTTGATCAATGTTGTGACATTATTGAAAATGATTTTTATTGGCTCATTTACACTGAATTGATATAAACATGTCCATGAAACAAAATGGTTCCAACATTTAAGAAAGGCATATTTTGATCATAAGCACAGACAGAGTTCTGGAAACATAGGTTATCACAAACTGACCAAATGGGAACAAGAGTGCTTCCGCTACACAAAAACATCCTATAGAACAGGTTATAGTTAAGTCAGCTCCCATGTCTTAATTAAAGTACCCCTCCCTCTTCCTTTTTTGTGTCATTTATTTATTTATCATCATTATTTTTATTATATTTTGCTTTCTGACATGCAGTCAATGTTTTCCGGATTCCTTTTAGATAATTTCTCTCTCCTGATAGGAGGGGAAATTAAGTTCTCAGTCTTTGAAACCTCCAAGCAAGTGCTTTTCTGTTTGCTTGTTTGTTTTGTTGTTTGTTTGTTTTTGTTTTTCCAGTGTGCAACCCTTTGGCCCTTTGGCAGCAGGAGCAAAAAGAGAAATTCCCAACCTTGTTGTGTTCTGAAGCATCTCCAGAATGTGTCCTCAAGAAAACAATCAGTCACAGAGGGTCCGTGCCCAATAAAATACCAAACAAAACAATAAGTTAATTTAAATAGATAAATAAATAGACAGAGGCCACATGCGAAATAATAAATTATAGCTTTAAACGGAACCAGCCCTGTGGTTGATAAAAGGCCAGCTGGCCTGGTGGAGAGCGCGTCTTCTCCTTATATTTGAGGAGGAAAATAAGAAGCCAGTTGCCTGCAGATGGAGAAGTATCCTGGTTTTGCTTTTGTTTGTTTTTTTCCGACTGAATGCAAGTTAACTAAATGCAGAAAAAAATCTCTTGTCGCTGCAGCCCCGGCACTAAGTGAAGCTCATGGAGACTGTGTGCTCCAGCGCTTTGCGGCGCAGCGACGCGATGCTCGTCCCTCTCCAGACGTCACTGTCCGGGGAGCTGCACAGCTGAGGCGAGCCGGTCACGTTGGTCGGGCCGGAAAGGGATGCGGGCACCATCCCGGGGAACGTGGGTTGGTAGAGGTGCGACTGCAGCCCGGAACCGTTGGACGACATGTTGGACAGACCCATGGAGTTGGGCGGAGGCCCCGCGCCGAGGCTGCACTGGGACAGAGACTGCGCCATGGCCTGCTGACGGCCCAGGGCGGGCGGTAGCTGGAGCTGAGACACGCCGGGCATCCCCGCTGTAGCCCAGCGGGTGTCGTTAGCGTGGAAGGAGCAGAGGCTGTCGCCCATAGCTGCCGCTGCGGCCGCTGCAGAGGGGAACTGGGGAAGGCCGTGGTGCGTGGGCAGGAGCGTCCCCGGGGCTCTGAACACGTTGGTGGTCTTCTTGCGCTTCTTCCACTTGGCGCGTCGGTTCTGGAACCAGACCTGCGGACCAGACAGTGATGAGTCAGAGGGAGAAGATGCACTGACACATGCAGCCATGAAACAATGATGTGATCATCACCATAATGCAGCAAGCTGCAATAAATTAGCTGAAGGGAAACAATATAGACTGGAAAAAAATCGAAATCTAGATAAGTCTTTTTTTTCTTCTTAAAATAAGTGCATTTGTTCTTGGATTGAGGAGGTAAAAGATACATTTTACCAATGGAACAAGAAAATTTACGCTTAAAATGAGAAAACACAATTGCATTGTCTTATTTCATTTGCATGTTATCTAAGAGTAAAAATACTCATTCCATTACTCACTCAAATTAAGGCTAAATACACTTAATTTAAGGATATTTTACTTATTTCTAGATCGTTTTTCCATTGTAAAGCCTGCCAATAGACTGGAAGTATAAAATCCAATAAATATATAGGCTATATATAATCAATTACTTTCCTCTTCCTTTTTATTTGACATTGAAAAGGAAATATCAAACCTATTTTTAGCCCCCTACAAATAAAGATAGGCTACATAAAATATGCAAAAAGTAAAATATTAATTTTAAACAAAAATTTTTTAATAAACATAATTCGTTTGCTGCTTATTTCCAGCGCACACACGCCTCTAACAAAGACAATATTCTAGGTGAAATCAATAGTTGGCTCTGGTAAGCAGTAGCTGTCTGTGATTAATGTGGAGATTTGCTTGAGAAAGCGGGCCGCGGTAATAAGAACGGGACCATCTCGCTCCCGACGAAGCCAGCCGTGAAATCCGACCTGAAATGCATTACACCTCTGCAGGGCAGAAAGAAAACGCAATCTCTCATCGGATCTGAGCAGACAGAGCGCGCTGCGCCCCGGCATTAAGACGCGCGCCGCGCTGACAGGCGCACTGCTGAACACCTTCCTTCATTTCTGCCTCACTCTGAGCCGCATCATAAGAGCGGATGAGCATCATTTCACTAATTCTCATTTTATGCAAATGGTTGGGAAACTGGATGGGCCGATCCGATGCTAATAATGATTATTAGAATATTATTACACAGGGGAGCAGCTAAAGAAGCCTATAAATGCACAATGCGGCTTTTTCCCCAACTCTGCAGGAGAGTCGGTGTTGGAAAGACTGCAGATAGCAAAAAAGCGATAGCGATAGTAGCCTATAGGTACAAGCAAATTATAAAATAACACTGAGGATGCAATAAATGCATGACTGTGCTGATCAGCGGCCATTAAATGACTGTAATAAAGCTGCTATCAGTGTTTGGGTCCCTGTAGATCCATTATACGGGATGGGCAGGAAATGTAGGGCAATCTTAATTAGGCTGAATTAATGGCAGAAGCCCTGCTACACTGCAATTTGGTTAAATACCTATAAAATTAGGGTTTAAAAAAAGAAAACGCAATTTGATATTAAGTCCTATGATTTTTTACAAGGGATTTTTTTAAATAAATTTTATCTGCACAAACCTTTTAGAAAGGCTATGAATTATTAAATATTTACAATCAGCAAAATATTAAAAAAATACTAATAATATGCAGTTAACGACTTTCAGTAATGAGTTGAATAATAGTTACAGTGTTTATATTAAGAGAAGCAGCATTGTCCTTCACTTTTTTGTATTCATTATTGATATTATACTATTTTGCTATAAATACAAGTTCAATTGCAAGAATAAAATCTGTGTTTCTGAATTGCATCCACGAACAGCAGAAAAATAATATTTAAACTCGAGCGCTAAAACAAAGTTGTGCTGTTTGGTTAAAGGAAATTATTTCTTCATTTGGTATCATTTGCTGTTAGTTTTAACTTTTATTTAATGGAGAAAATAAAATTTATGAATAAATCAGCCACAAGAGGCGCAGATTTGTTTGTATAAGAAGAATAAGCCAACCTTAAGGTGACAAAATTTAACATTTTAGTTTTTTATTTATATTATTATTTTCTCAAAATTATAACAGATTAGAGAAATTCATCTGCAACGAAGCAGTTTGGGATTATTAATTTTCTGCGGCAAGAATATTAAGTATTTATATTGTTTGTTTAATGTAGATTTAAAAACTAATTTAGTGACTTGGCGTTGATGTTTTAATCGTTTTTTAATTATTATTTTTTAGTTATTTTGGATTTTTTTTTTCTTTTTTGCTGCTTTCTTCTGAAGATTATTTTAATTTATCTCGGATTCATTTACAAAGGAGTGCTCTTGGTGAGGACTTTTAAGTTTATTGCATCAAATAAAACTATATCTGTTTTTTTTTCACAGAATTTACCTTTTTTATTTTTTATTATTAAAGGCGCCGCTTAGACAAATGTTTATTATCAGTTAACATATTAATTATAGCGCTCTTCCCTTTGATTCAGCAACTGTTGTTGTTTTAGTGTTTTATTTTTACAGGAACATAGCCTACATTAAAACAACAGATTTCTGTGCGGCCCACCTGAACTCTGGACTCCGTCAGACCGATCCGCAGAGCCAGCTCCTCCCGCATGAAGATGTCCGGATAGTGCGTTTTGGCGAAGCTGCGCTCCAGCTCGTTGAGCTGCGCCGGGGTGAAACGGGTCCGGTGCCGCTTCTGTTTCTGGCTCTGTTGCCCTCCGGACTGGTTCGGGTTGTTCCCGCTGCTGTTGTTCTGCTGTTGCTGCTGCTGTTGCTGCTTCTCCTGCTCCTTGCTGTTAACCTGCACCGGGTTGGATCCGGTTCCGCCGCTGATGTCGTCACCGGGGAGCATAGTGGCTCCTTCCACGCCGTCCGGACCGGGTCCGAGCTCCCCGGAGTGTCCTGGGTCAGGTCCGCCGCCGCCGAGTCTGCACTTCAGAGCCTCCCTGTGGCCCAGGAGCTCCGCCGCGGCATCCTTCATCCCTGAACATGAACAAGCAGAGCAGGTGAGAGCCAAGCTTATAGAGTGAAACTATAAAGAGAAACAACATGGTTAGATACACCTGGAAAAATGCATTACAGGAGAAAATGTTCAATTGGAAAGAACTGAAGCATTATTTTACGCATGCATTAAACCATCTTATAAAAACATTAAACATCAACGTCTAGCTCCTTTTTTAACCATGCACACTGCAATCTGCTCCTTAAATACTCTTTAATCAACTCGAGCACACTGAGATCTTAGAAAATTGTTAAATCAAATTAAAGCGTAATATAATAATAATAATTACTTTTCCAATCATTAGGCGAATTTAGCTCTGTTCAGGCACATTAGGACAATATATGGAGCAAATTGGACAATTTTCTGAGCTTGATTTAAGATTAGAAGTTCCTCCAGCTTACAGTAGAGTTGGAGACCGGAGTTTGGTGATGATAACTCACCGAGGCGAGCATCCAGGAGGTCGGCGTGAGAAAGCATTGCGCACCGCTCCAGGGCGAAATGCTATTCCCACACACGAAAACTAAAAAAAATAAATAAAAAACAACAAAAAAAAATCTCTATGACTTTAACCTATTTAAGAAAAATATATGGCCTAAATGAAAGCAAATTCGGTTTGTGGTTAAAAGGGAGGTTCGTTGCATTATAATGTAGTTTAGAGGAACGGGGAGGCGCTTAGAGGCGGAATGAACCCATGAGCTCCTCCAATAGAGGACCAATCAGAGCCGAAGCCCCCAGCCCAGCCCATACCACCCACCTCCCACCTCCTCCTCATCCATCCGCGCGCCTCTCACTACTTCATTCCTCCTCGTTCCTGTAATTGGCTTTGATTTCTCCTCCAAATTACAGCCAATAAAATAACCTGATTTAATATCTGAAGTCGAGGTTCGACCCGTTGGAGAAATGTTGGACCACAACATTTGTTTAATTGCGTGTGTTGTCCCTTATTTTTTCTTTTTTTCTTTTTAATGTAGGCAACTGGAGCGAGTTTTGGAGTTATTCACTCTGAGGGGCGCCACAAATACACCTATTATTAAGCATTTCAACAACAAAACACGACTATGAACCGTTCAATGACATCAGCCGACCGGAACTGATACCCCTTATGACCATTTTAAGCACAAAAAGCAAAACATGCACTATAAAAAAGGTACTAAATAGAGCTACATGAAAGAAAATAATAAACAACAATAAAATAATAGATTAATTATCAATAACCCTTACATTCTGACCACATTTGGAATTAAATCCAAATAGAACATTTTAAATTCAATTATAGCTCACACATTAAATTTTGCAATGTTAAAGTAACACTAAGAGGTAAATTTAACACCATCCAAGTGCATTTGGTCACTCTCTTAATTAGTGTTCAATGAAACTCTCTACATAGTGTATATCTTACTCTGGTTGTTGTTGTAATAACGGTAAAAGAGTCAATGTACTCTACATATTTAATGCTGTAGAATTTACTAATTCTTAGTGCACCTAAAAAGAAACTTATAATTCAAGAACTTAGCATATAGACTACATCTGAGATGGATTCTAATGATGATTTCAAGGCAGGAATTTGGTGTTTTTGATAGCAAAATGACGCAGAGATACATTTCATAAAAAACTAAATGGAGTGAGGTTGATGTTGCTATTAGTGCTGCATTAAAACAGCTCAGATTTTATGTAGACTTTAGCTCCACGAGAGAAACTTTCTTATCCACTATTCATCAGTTCTTAACTCCTACTAGCGGAATATTATTATGTATTTCTCTCAAGGGCTGCATACCAACGTTTTGCCTTTAGGAATTTTCCAACTTGAGATGCTTTGACTAATTCTGCAAAACAGTGCACAGAAATGTAGGCATATTGCAAATTTCTGACAACAATTATGATGGTCAATGATAGGGACCAGTTTTACCAGAAACAAGAGTTCCTAGGAGCAAATTCGATATGTGATAACTGGCATTATGTCGTCTTGGTTTGTTGCATACTTGTAACAATGGAGGTTAAATTTAATAAAGATAATTAGCACGGGCTTTTAAGCAAAACAGTTTATCTGGTTGGATGTTTACGTTTATCTAACAAAATGCGGGAGTGGCAGCCTAGTGGTTAGGGTTAGCTTGGTATCCTGAAGTTGTGAGTTTAAAACCCACTCCCACAGAATGCCACTCTGGGTCTCTGACCCTTAACCCCACACTGCTGAAAAATAATGCAACTTAGTCATATTTAGTTAATTTAATACAATTGCTTCATGTTAGCGGGATAGGACATAAAACATTTGTGTTAAAGTAACTAAATATGATTAAGCAAATACTAAAAACGGTCACGTTCTTTTTTGCAGTGCTCGCTGGGTGCCCCACAATGGCAGCCCACTGCTCCCCTATAGGGGATGGGTGAAATGCCGAGGTAAATCTCTCAAATGTGAGATCAATAAAGTTCAGTTAACTTTTCACAAATAAATTCTACTTTATTTTTTCATATTTAAACTTTTGTAGCCTCCAAAATTCATTTTTATAGTGTAGACCAATGGAACATGGTGTGGAATTATTCATGCAGAGAAAATCTGCACAAATGACCAATAAGTACACATATTCTGCATTTTAGCATACATTTCAACTTTTCTTAATTTTCTATAACTTTCTGTAATTTACTCAATGCCCAATACAGAAATTAAATCCATTAACTAATATTGGAAAACATAGAACATTGTAAAAAAAATTTTATGATTTTAGTAGGCTATGAACAGAGGCGATATAAGGGTTTAAACTAAAGGATCTCTTAATTGTGCTAAAACAAGTTTTCTGGTGCTCCAGGGAGTAGACAATACCCATTATACACACAGCAAGCACATTTAGAGCCAAATGCTACACTATAAAACAGAACTTTGTTTTTCATAAAACAGTATCTATCTAAATCATTCACATGTTTACAAATGTTTTCATATTTAGCAGAAAACAGTAAAGCTGATGTTTTGTAAAATGGATAAAAGTATAAAACCAGTTGAAAAGTTTCAAGAATTAAAGTTGTGCGTATATCTTAGACTCGTTTAGCACCTGTAATAAGTCCTTCTTAGTTGTTGTTAAGGATAAATATGATCACTATTTCAATTGTTCTTTAGGGAGAAGGGTAAAACAGAGCAAACATATCAGAATATTTTGTGGGGAATTTATGAAACTGATTTACAACATTTTAAAAACAGCATTTTCTAATTTAGTTTAGCTTTCGTTAAACCTGTATAATTGAAATGCAATATGATTAAAACCTGTTTATTTGATTTAGACAGTTTGTTTCATTAGTGGAGTTGCACAGTTCCTGGTTGAATTAATCTCACTGCCCCTTTAAGATAGTGTTGAAACTGATAATTATTTCAGGATTTTTATTGCAAACCTTTCAGATCCATTATTATCAATAGGTTATTTATATTATTTTAATTTATGTGGTTATTATTATTATTATAGCACGTTGCTCAGCCTTCATGGTGATAATGTGCTTTATATAAATTGTCCCTTTAAAAAAATTAACCAAATACATTTTTCTGTAATAAGGTGACATTTGCAGAGTTGTTTCTCCATTCTGTCCCGCTATAAAAAATTGCCTGAAGGATAATATTATTTTTTTTCAAAAGAAAAAACAAATGATTTTTACATCTCTAAATCATCGCAAACGTGATAATCACAATAGATTTTTCATGCACACAAACAGCCTACAAGTCAGCAACGCATTCAGTAAAGAAAATCACACATGTTGGAGACAGATGTCGGCAGAGAGCAGATTTATTTATCATGCGCCACAATGGAGGCGTCCGAGCGTGAAGCCCGGGGTTCCTTTCTTTCTCCATCCGTCCAGACTCCGGTTGCTGCTGCTCATCTTTTATTTGTCTGCAATCTGGTGGCAGAACACCAAAGGGGAATAGATGGAGGATGTTTAGAGCGCCTTTTGCGCTCATTTCTGCATCTCTTTAAAGGAAATACTAATTTAGATTTTTTTTATCTTCTTTATTTAGAAGCAGCTTTAATTGGATTCGGGTCGTTATTTCCTCTTGAATATTTTTTGCTATATTCCTAAAATAAAAGGAGGGGTTATAATTATCATTACGCGCATATTTCCTAGTTTTTGGCCCAAAGAGCGCGCGGTGCCTGTGCGCACCGGGTACATCGAGGATGATTTAGATCCGTCACATGGCGCGATGATGGATTGTGCGCTTCGTTTTACGACTTTACACTAGTGCCACGCTTTTATAGCTGTGCGCAAACGGCTGGGAATGACTCCTCTCCAAGCAGCGGCTCTTATTTAACCTGAACAGCAGAGAACAGATCATGAGATGTCAGGAAAAATGATGCGTCTGCAGAAAATAAAATTAAAAAAAACACCTCACAATTAAAATGTTCTGTATTCTTTAATGGTCAACAAGCGGTGCAAGATATTTTTTTAAATAAAATTAACCAATGTTGCGATGAAATTGCAAATAAACAGGAAGGAACATGGCTTTCAATCTATCCATTAATCAGGAATGTAACACATTATTTTCCTGGTATTCAGCACCTTTAGACTTCTGGTCATTGCACGGTGACTGTGCAGACTTTATGAAGGTTGGCATTATTTGGAAACATATTTGCAAGAATTATCTTTTAACATGTATTTATTTTTCTAGTGCACCCAGACAACCGAACAACTGATACCCTGACAAAGTTAATGCAGCACATCTGTGTGGGGTGGGTGGTTTCGTTTTAGGCGCTTTGGGGATGAGAGCAACTTTTACACTGGTAAAAAGATCTGTTAGGACTTAGCCAAAAAAAGAAAACACACTATAAATAATTAGCAACATTTTCTGAGTTGTCATTTTGTAAGTAAAACAGATGGAAATTGCTTCTATTAATTAAGTGAATTCAAACCAATTTTAATCTTTTTTAATTCCAAACAGATTAGATTTTTGGCACATTGGGTTAGATCAGTGTTCCAACACAGTTTTCTATATTTATATGTTTTCTATACTATGTACACACACACACACACACACACACACATATATATATATATATATATATATATATATATATAGCAGAGAGTGCATCCCAAACGACACAATTTAATTAAAATCTATTTTTAAAATTGAAGACTAGTTACAAGAAATAAAATAATTTTCTGACAATTAAGACCTTACAAGGTTAACAGCTTCTGCTCACATTTAAACCATACAGGGAACCTGTTAGCCTTGTATTTTCTGAACAGATCAAAATCCTCTAATCAGTTGCCACCTTAAGAGGCATTATACAAAGCCATAGGGTTTAGCCATATATATATATATATACATATATATATATATTGTTTTCTGTTTGATCCATTTTGTTCTTATAGTTGAGCTCTTGTGCCATCACTGGATAAGGCACCACAATACTGTTATCAAAAACTGCAACCTGGTGAGTTAAACTAGAGAGATACTAACTTAAATTATTGCATTGACAGAATCCTTTTATTTATTTTACTAGTGTGACAAACTTAATTATGATACTGCTTTTGTAAACACTAGCTTTATATGTACACATCTCCAGCTGGACAAAACAGATGAAAAATTAAAAGTTGAAATACGTTTTTACAGTGTTAAAAAAAAAAAGCAAAACATCACCTAATGTGCCAGACATCCTCAGAGGCCTTTTTTTTTTCCTTTTTTTCTTACCTCAACCACATATTTGTGATTGGTCAGGCTTGAACCCATGACCTTCTGGTTACACAGACCAGAGAGCGGTTGGTTTCTTGCTGCCTGCAGTCTTTGCAGTCCGTATTCACTCAATTAGAGATTTCTGAGGAGAAAAACAATCGATCTTCCATCTGCAGCATGCTCCCAGTTCAACAAATGAGATTCTTGTTTCATGCAGCTGATTTAGTGACAGTCTGGGGGATTCCAGGAGGAATGAAGTTACTGTGGTGAGGAGGAGAAGAACAGCTGCCACTGGCTGCTGCTGTGAGCTGATGCAAGAAAGTTTGACACCTGACAGACGTAAAACGGTGGCGGCCTCTGTTGTGTTAAAAAGACGGAAATGTATGAATGTAGGCTTCAAGGTTGTGCTGCCAAAGGTCTACTATCCTATGCAATATATCAACTCTTCTGACTTCACAATTGAAATAAGATTTTACAATAAATTGTGGAAAATGGGTTTAGAAATCTGATCAAATCCTTGGTAGAAAAACTGATACACTTAAAAAATTAATTTCGAAAGTTAGTAGTCATTACAAAGAGGATAAAAGTGGTCAAGCACATAAATGTTTAAGATAATTGTTCAAAATTAATTCCATTTTAACTGTGATAGCATAACTTGCATGAACAATATTTCAATTTAAAAGCATTATCAAGTTACACTCCTCCCAGCCAGTAAGTGGCGCACTTGCATTTGCTGCTCTCATTCTATTCCATTTTTTAGGTTTTAGTTGCCTTTATGTTTGTAAGCATGTAGACAGGAAATTGGAGAAGAGTAAGGGGGAAGTAATGCAGCAATGGTTACCAGGCCAAGACTCTAACCTGTGACCCAAACCCAAAGCCTCAGTACATGGGTGTCATGCTCTGTCGCTGTGCTCCCAATCTGTACCAACACTTAACAATTTTATAAGAAAATCTGCAACCTCCACATTGCTTCTGAGCTAATTTTCTTCCTTATATCAGCACTAACTCTCAAAAGCTTGATTAATGTCCACCCTGATTTTTTTGGCTTCTAATCTGAGAAACAGAGCTACCAGGATTTGGCAACACCTGAGTTCTGTCTCTGACTTCAAACTAATCCTATTGGTTCTGAATGTTTCCTTTTGGCACTATAACCTGAAGTACACTTTTTTCCCCTCCCAAAAATTATACTTTTATTTTTTTTTAACTAACTGTTAAAAAAGGTGTAGTTATGATCTTTCACAGTGGATTAGTTGATTGGTTTTGTACAGAGTTCAGAAAGTAATTGCAAGGTTAAAAGGTTTGGGTTTTTACATAAGGGTGTGCAAAATAATCGTCATGACGATGCATCGCGATTCCAATTTTTGTGATCTACTGCATCGATTCTTGAAGGCAAGAATCGATTATAAAAAATAAAAAAAATTACCAAATAAAATACATTAATGGTTGGCGCACATCAGCCAAACCAAGTGGAATACAACTTCCAGTCCAGCAGATGTCGCTGCGGATGTGTTGACGCCTGCTGCTTTGTGTCACAAGCATTTCCGGTTGCGGGATACTGAGACGAGCCATTCGTAAACAAAATATAGAAAATTTGCCCTGCTTGGATGCATTTTGGCTTTAAAAACAAAGAAGGTAAAAATGAAATTGATATGATGAATGTAATTTGCAAAAGGACCACTGAGGCCATGTAAATGGCACTGATTATCCTTATTTTGCCATTTTGTTTTATAAATCCTAAGATCTTTTGGTCAGTGTGTCCACACCAGTAATAGTAATATTTCTGTCCAGAATTTGCTTTCATGGCAACACCTCCAAAAGTCGTTTCAATAAATACAGCCATGTATGAATTCAGTTGCTTTCAGTTATGTATCAATTGAAGACACTTTCCAGATCATACCCAGCCAGTCAGTCACTGGTAATGGCTGTATCTTTTTCTTAGTGTTCAGTGAAAATATTGCGATGCATTGTGATAGAATCGCATCGTGGCATGTGAATCGTGATTCGAATCAAATCATGACTTCTTTGCCAATACCCACCCCTAGTTGTACAATGAGAGAATAATATATACATATATAAATACACATTATATCAGCAGTGAAGTGTCAGTGTTGCAGCGTTAAAGCTGCTTGCCAGTAAGTCTAGTTGCTTCAATTTGATGCAAAAAGCAGGTCTTCACTTTGGTTGACATGATAAATATCTAAATCCTAGCATTTGTACCGTTTTTGTAAAGTTTTATACTCTAATCCAAACTGGTTATATGTTTTGCTTCTTTTTAACATGTAGGACAACCCAGATGGCTTTGTGACACATACAAGCTGCTTGTTATTCATGACCGCAGCTGAGGGAGAAACAGAAAAGCCCTCTGCATCCATAAAACAAGTTAAGGACCGAGGCTGTATGAAACTTTATCCCTTTACATGTAAATAGGGATGATTGTGGGTTGAATTAATACAAATGTTAAAATAGTACCTTTGTTCTCATTTTGTACAATTAATAATTGTGTCTGCAGATTAAAATTAAGTGAATAGATAAATTATATATTAAATAATTTAGTAATTGTTTGCTAACAAATAAGTTCTGTTCAGTCAATGAATTCTAACCCATTTTCCCTCCCGTGTGGCTTCATTCTTGATTTCCCATATTGTGGGGAATAATAGAAACAAAGCTTGATAAATGGAGTATTTTATTCATTACCGGTACATTTGAAATGCATGTTAATAAGGGAATACTCCATTTGAGGGTTAATTTTTAAAAGCTAAATTAATTGGGGTATTTAGAAGGAGCTAAAACTATTTACCTTTTAGAAACGGTTTTAAAAAGTGCCAACATGGCAAGAGGTTGAAACTTGTCAAAAACACAGGTTTTTAGGTCGAGTCTACACTTAGTGGAATTAAAGATTCTTTTTTTTTTTTATTGTTTTTGTTTTTAATATTATGATTTTATAGCATTACTATGTTTTAGCCATTTTACATTTCTACTCTAGTTTTAGGGCAACCCAATTGGTTTAAGGCTTTAAACTACATTTTTACCACCCATTGCACACTTTACTCGTCTAACACGTCACTGTTAAAGTAAATGGATCAAAAGTTTTCCTTTGAGCTGTAATTTGTGGTCCTCCTTCAATAAATCTGAAAGCGGGATCTTAGATTGAGTTCTTCCATTTCTTTCTTTCTTTCTCCCCCCTCCCACAGAAGAGCCCCTGAGCCACGTGTTTCCAAGCTGCGCTCAGCCTGCCTGAGGTCCTCCTGGTCACACCAGCCGCAGGTGGAGCGCCCCGCCGCTGCATCTCATACTCCAATTAGTGCCAGTGCCCTCCTGCACGGACTCGATTAGGCTGTGATTTATCCGAAAGAAATATAATTATACCTCCAAATAAAATAATCAGCATTGAAGAGCGATTTCCTTAACGAGACGGAGCGGGGTGGATGTCACGGAGTAGCAGCGCCTCATTAGGGCGGTAATGAGACTTTGGGGTGATCCCGATAATTATCGAAATCTGCAAAATAAGGATCAAGTCAAATGTAACCTTAATTTGTCTGGCAATTGAGTCCGTTTATTAGTATGACTATTTAGGAAGGACTCACTCAACGTTAATGTAAGGTGTCGTTATTTTAGGCCATTTGAATAATAAATGGAAGCGCAGGAGGGGTATGAGACCTGCTTGTTTTGTCATTCAGATACAAAGCAACATTTATCATAAGAGGCAGGGTTTCCCAATGAGCTTTTGTCTTTATTGGTAGCATCAAGACAAAAATCCAGTTCAGTGGAGTTAACAGGAACACCAACAGGTGTATGCATGCAATTAAACCATCCAATTCTTCAGTGATCTAGAGTTAACATTCAAAAGGAAATGAAAATCAACATTGTTGTTTTATAGTGCATATCTGGAACTTTATTCGTTAAAAAGAATATTTTCTAACCTCATCTCTTACCTACTGAGAAACAATAAGGCTGATTAAAGTCAGAACCCTAAAAATATGAGCCAATGGAAGGCAAAAATCAAACATTTATGAGAATTCAACAATGGTTCAAACCAAGTGTCCTTCAAAAAAGTAAATGGACCAATAGAGTGGATTTTATCCAGAGAAAGCTTAGAAACCTTGTTTACTTGCATTAATAAGCCCCAAATTTTACTGTATACTTATAGGATGTGTGCGCAGGGAAACATGATGGCACGTTACAGGTAAATAGCAGAAATGATTACACTTTGATTCTGTTGGTCTCTGTGGTTCTGAGGGAGGCCTGAAGAACGGAATGGACATTTAAGCTGGCGGATCCAGTAGTGAGGGCAGAAAGCCGACAGAAATTATCCTTCAAGCTTCACTGAGTCCAATACGTTTCTAGCTTCTTTGTACTCCTCTGATTCGGCCAGATCCTCTTCTGTTTCCTGGGCAGACACAAACACAAGCACACAGGTTTGTTTTTACTGCAATCCAACGCATTGTTCATAGCTTTAAAAAAAAAAAATCTATACTGTGCAGTTTGTCACCTCCATTAAGAAAGTAGTTACTGGAACCTATATTTGGTGGTAAAGCAGTCGCTATGAGGGATATCATGACTGTAAAGCTGTCCTTTATTGAAGTACATGTGAGTTCCTGTGGTGGTCACCGTGGTGACAGCGCTGCTAATGAACTGTGATGAGCATGTGCATGTCCGTCTCAGGGAGGAAGAGCTAAAGGAGAGGGGACACATCTCTCTAGTTCAGGTTCGCTCCCGTCGCCTACCGTTTGGCGCTCTCCTCATGGTGACTCACACCTCCAGCTGGCCGGCTGCTGCTCTGCATTAATTGAGATGACCTGGAGCCACGCATGCTTATGTTTTCTTCTCGCCATATCAACTTAAATCCCCAGGGTTTAGGCATGCTTTTATAGATAGAACCACACGGAAGCTAATTAACTCAGAGTAAGGTTTTCTGTTTATATTAAAAAGTTCACTTCATTCGAGGCATCAAAACAATAACTGAAATTTACTAAGAGAAAGTTTGTTGCATTTCAGAAGAACTATCTTGTGTTAATGAATGAACGATTGAAAGTAAACGTGCTAAAGACGACACTGTTGTTCCGGCAATGCAGCAATCATCAACATATATCCAGAGCAGCTTAGATCAGAACGTAACTATGTATTAGAATGGCCTAGTTAAAGTCCTGGTCTGAGGGACTGACTCATGATTTTAAACTGGTATTGTAGGGGACCTGTTTGGCAATATTGTTATTTTAAATTCCATTAAAAAAAAAAACAGCCACAATAAATTCACATAAAATAAATTGAAGCTTGTTGTTACAATGAGGAAAACATTTTCAGTCCCGGTATTTTTTGTCCAGCTCAGAAGTAGGTAAAAATCTAAAATAAGGGGAAAATCAATAATAAAAACAGTTGGTTTCCAGGCCAAGTGGACGTGGTGGAAAAGGAGCAAAAACTGCAAACTAAATGGGAAGGAAGTCAAATTACCCGAGTTATGCATTTTTGTTAAATGAAATGCTAAAATCAAGTTTTTATATATATATATATATATAAACAGCCCTTTTGAGTACCTTATATTGCTGAAGTATATGTTTATAAGGATTGATAATTTAACAATTTAAATTAATAATGTGGCTCTAAACAAGTTAAAAACATCTCAGCAACAAATTGCTTTAAACAAATCGGTGGAATCTGCTTATAGTGATCACATTGGTCCAGAGCCAATTTGAACACTATATTCGGTTGAATACTAAAACCGTTTTTACCGTTATTTCACTTTTTTTTGCAGAATATCATCTAAATGCCATTTGTGTGGCTTTTCAACTATTTAAATGAAATGACACGGATAGCTTCTGCATTTACAGAATGTTATTACAGTACCATGCAAGTTTAATTACAGTATACTGTGCTGTGTGCAGACATAACTCTGGTAGCCTACGTAACTTATGTGCTGTGTGTGTGCATTTTTTTAACAAGTCTCGAAATAAAGTTTGAAACGAATGCTTAATCCCAGCACAGTACTGAGCAGCGGATAACTCTGATAGCCTACAGTAGGCCTATGCAGCTTATTCTGTGCATTGGCTCTGCTGTGCCGCCTGTGCATTTTTTTTAACATGTCTGAAAATAAAGTTAGAAACAAACAGTTTCATAGAACAAAAACAGAAGATAACTGCATAGACTACTGTAAATTAAAGCTAGCCTACGTCTGTTTTGTGTTGCGGATCTGCTACGCCGCATTAAGAAAACACTTAACATATTTATCCATGGTTCCCTGGATCAGAGTGTTGTCCAACACCAAGTTCACTTCTTTTTTAAAACGATGTAAAAGGTGAAAGTTTTTGAAACCAACATGCAGGAGAGCAGTCTTTAATATGCAAAATGCATTCCTCATCTCAGCTCTGGAAGGGACAACAGTCTCCTCTTCATCATCCTCCTCCTCACTGCATGCAGCACTGTACCTGCACCAAAGCGCTCTTCTATCTCGGCGATGAACACGTAATTTTACAATTATTTTCGCGCATGTTTACATTCAGAAAATGGCCAAAAATGAACACTATAAGCTGGTATCTTGATTACTAAACAAATTATTTAAACAGCATTTGTATAGAAATTATTCTGTCCCAAGCCTTTTGATCAATATAAGCGGTTGATTACTATATCCGTGACCACTAAAAGCGGATTCCACTGTACTGAAGTCCTTTGTATTCACGGTTTCCTGTACACCTGTAAATCTGATGTCCAAATAGGATCACAAGTGTTTCACTGGGGATATTTAACCTTAAAATGTATTGCATTTCAGTTAAATTATCAGTTATTATTGTTTTGCAAAAAGGGGGAAGAAAACAAATATTTGTTCTTCTCTCTGCTCCTTTTTATTCAGACTGTGCTGGAATGTATTGATGGCTGCTGTTCTTTTAAATGAAAAAAAAAAAGCCATCTTAGTGCAATTGAAGTTACACTTAACTATGGTTCTCTGAATGACTTCCAGTCACACCAGTCACTTGGAACTTCTCAAAGAGAGGAACCCAGGAGACCAGACTTAGCTCCCTACCTGTTATTTATAGATGTCACACTCAGGTGTGCTACGTCACGTTCTTGACTTTGGTTGTGTCCGAAAGTCTGTCCTAATCACTATATAGGGCACGATGTAGTGGGTGCGCCATTTTAAATGAGTGTCTGAACGTCTAGTGGATACAAAAAGTAGTGGACTTGAAATTTCCCACAATGCCTCTTGAAAAGTAGTGATCATTCATGGTCACTAGATGAGCAGATATGTCCTGGAGCAGAGCTCTCCTCGCAAAGCATTATGGGATTTGCCGTCACAGCGACTAATAAAGATGGTGTAGGTACCAGATCTAAGCTATAAGCTACACTACTTTAAACTTCGTGTCAACAACTGTTAAGTTTTCTACAAGCAGAATAACTGTTTTATTCGCCTAAAATCTCTACAAAAGTCGTTATTAAGATGTCCCCTTTGTCCTCAACTGCCCTAAGATCTTAATAAAAGAATAAAAACAAACTGAGACTTTTGTGTCACCTTGCTAAATGGCAGAGCTCAGTCTTAGAAGGCAGTACTTTCCTTCAAGACGGACAATGATGGTTTTCTACTTTCAGCTACTTTAGATCGCCAATGAAATGTAAAATAATAGTAAATATAGGTGTTGAGACTCGAAACGAGATTTGGACCTTAAGAAACCTGTGCAAAACAGTTTGTCCGAGTGGAGTTGAAATATGTTGACATCATAAGAAGGGGCAGGGCCCCGAGCAGATCTGACCACCTGAGCAGATCTGTTACCTACCATGGCACAGGCACTGCGTGGCGGAGGCGGAGTTAAGTGACCAACAGGGAGCGAAAAGTAGTGAACCTCTGTTCGAAATATAAGTTAAACGAGTTCACAATGAAGTCCACTATATACTCCCCACTCTATATAGTGATTGAGGGATCTAGTGGTTAGGGGTTGTGTACATTAGAGTCTCGACCTGGAAGGAATAAAACGGACCTCATGTTGCAGCAGCACAGACGTTCACAATGCTAATGTCTACAGTTGCAACCAGCCCTCATCAGACCAGAAAACGAGCTTCAGAGCTTTAAGTCCACATCTGAAAACAGAAGCAACTTCCAGGTAAAGTGGGCTGTAACACGGATTGTTTATCATAATAACTGGCTTAAGGAAAATAAAGTAGCCTCAGTGGTTTGTATGTTTTAATATACTAAATGCTGCAATTGAATAGCAAATATTAAGCTCTGACAGGCAATTATTCATGCTGAACTCTACTGTCAGAATTCTGTCAGTTTTAGAAATGGCACTTAAAATTCTGTTTACAGCAAAAGTTAAACTCCTAAAAGTGATATAGTATGCGTAGTTGCTATATAGTTTTGTCTTTTTTACCATATTCAGTTAAATAAATTGTGCTATAATTAATACTCACGCTTTTAAAGAAATAGTCTCCAAAAGAAGTTGTAAATGTGAGGTTTTTTAATCAGCTAAATAGTTTAAACTTTTAACCAATCTGATACTTAAATTAACTAAATAATGGATTAAAAACAAGAAACACTTGTATAACTATGGTCATATCTGTAATTATTCTATAGCTTGGGAGAAAAAGGGGGTTTGAATTGAAATGGTCGGGTCTTTTGGTCAATATATGGTTTCCGATTAAATATGTGTTTAACTGAGCTGAATTATAAACAGATCCTGTAACATTTTATATATATATATATATATATATATATAGTTTCTAGAACCCTAATAGTTTAGATGGTTTCCATTAAAATGAAAATCCGAGTATTTATATACTTACTAATAGCTGCAGCAGGTCTGCGTGGGCTATGGCCAGACGGCGGCGACAGTCTGGGATCATCATTCTGGACTCCTGCAGAACCTCAATCTGTGCTCACAGAGATCACATCAGCGTCAGTTCCATCTTTGTTAATCAGAAAGCCCCTCAGTTCTGCTTCTACCGTCAACATTTCATTACAAGTACTTTCTAAATCTGAATGGTAATTTTTTTCCTCCCATGTTTAGAACATTAGGTTAGGTACAAGCAGATTGACTTTGCTGGATTTTATGACACAGAGGTTATCCCACACATGCTCTTCTGTGGTTAACGTCTCCGCAAACGCAGCGCTGCTTTAAAAAAAAAAGAAACATTGTTATTGAGTTATTGATCGGACTGAGAGCTGTGCAGCGGGGGACCACCTAGATCTGCCTGCACACGTGGATGAATGAAGAAACCTTGGGGCGAGGGCACAGTGATCAGGCATAAAGAGGTATTACTGCGACTGTAGTGAAACTACCACACA
The DNA here is from genome assembly GCF_000732505.1 of Cyprinodon variegatus. NCBI lineage: Eukaryota > Metazoa > Chordata > Actinopteri > Cyprinodontiformes > Cyprinodontidae > Cyprinodon > Cyprinodon variegatus. The sequence continues at coordinate 527,408 of NW_015150899.1, read as the reverse complement.
GTCAGGTGGGGAACTTTAAAGCCACCGTTAATGTGAAATTCCCCTAGAAGGGCACCCCAAAGAGCAGAAAAGAGTCGGCTAACGTCGTCAGACACACTCCTTCTTGACAGATGCTTCCTCACCTATCCCGTTGCGGCGCTGCAAAGTCAAAACATGGACACAGTGTCTCGCATGGACACTGCACAGCCTTGGGGGGCTGAGTCGCAGCATTCCACTGACACGCTGTAGATGACAAGTCGCTGTTTGTCTTCTAAGATGTGACAAGGTGAGCGAGAGAGAAATGCTGAAACAGGAGGAAAGTCACGGTGCCCTCCTGGTGCAGTGGAATGATCCCATCAGGACGGGATAAAGATGACACTTAAAGCGTATTGATTCCATTAAAATATAAACCTCTATGCTATCCTGTCTCAGAAACCTCTCATCTTCAATAATCCACCTGGCCTTCCAATCTACTCATTTAACACCGACTAAGGCTGGCGCTCAGGCTCAGCTGCTTCATGAATCAACAAACAAACACAATCTCTGATAGAGCAGAGGTTTTATTTCTAAAATACTGTGGATCCCACACTACACAGGTATGAAAAAATAACTAGGGATGCTATAATTAAAGAGGTTAACTGCAATTAATCAATAAATAATAGGGTTTACAGACTAAAATACGCCCATTGCTGAAAGAACAGCCAACACAGAGCAACAATTAAGCCAAAACTATACATGTTACAGTAGGGCTGAAACAATTCATTGGATCCATTGTAATTCATTGATTGTTGAAATATCTGTCAACTAATTTAGTAACGGATTAATTGATAACTGAAGCACAGCGACTCTAACATATGTGTTAAGAGATAAGAGTTGTAAAAAAAAAAATATATATAAATATTTTTTAATTTAAGATGAAAAAACCTTTGTCTGGTAATATGCTCTATCCAGAACAATCTGCAAAGCTTTAACTTCATCTCGTTCAAATTCAGTTATAAAAAATAAAAGTTCTCATAGATATTAAATTATTAATCAGAAAAAAATATAATAATATACACCAATTAGCACAATGATTTGTAGTTGCAGCCCTAAAATGAACTTTATATACGTTTAAAAAAAACACAATAAAAGTAGAAGATTAAGACAAAGTAATAAAACAGTAAAAGTACACCTTTGAAGGATCTATTTAATACAAAATCCACTTCTTTTGGGCTGCTATGCTATTCCTTAATTGAAATCCCCTACTAAGTGTTAATTAGCTGGAATCATGCATGTCTGTGTAGCCCTCATAGGCTTTGCTCTCTGAGCAGCAGCCCCTCCCTGACCTGGGAAAGCTGCAAAACAGGGTAAAGATCACCTGCCTCCTCCAGGAAGCACCTACCTGAACTCGGGTGCGCCTGCCCTAAAAACAAACGCCCACTTTGTCAAATATAGCAAGCCATTATGTAGGGCCGGGCGATATGGCTTAAAAATCTAATCTCCAGCTTTTTATTCTTACAAAATGCAAGTAATCTTTTTGTTTTTATCTTAGTATTTATTTCAATCATCTCCTTTAGCAGGTGACCTTATTTCAAAGGGCAACAAAATTCGTATAACAAGCTTCCTTCATTTTTGTATTATCCGCTTATCCCTCCTCCATATAGTGTTGAGGGATTTAGGAGTTAAAGCGAATCAAGTAAGCATTAAATACCTGTTTCTTGATGACGTATTCATCCCCTCCCTCAGCTTTCGCGCGCTCAACTTTCTCTTCTTGCTGCTTTGCTTCATTTATGTATGAAATCTCCTCTTTGGCCAGCCTGAAATGGACAAGAGGGGGGAAAAAGGGGGTAAACATCCAACACTGGAGACACAATATGGGCTGAACCATGAAAGGCAGGCTGTGTTGGTCACTTTTTACAGACTTGGCCATCAATCTTCATGCACTTCCACTGACCGAGGGGACACTGCGAGATCATCTCCCACAGGATGTAAAGATACACACCACAGCAACAAAACTCCAAACAGGTCATTCTTCCTCACTGCTGCCAAAATATGTGCTGGCAAACCTTACACTTATCAGTGTTTCTGATCACATGGACAAAACATGTTTCCCCACCTGCCTCCAGAATAAGGCATTGGAACTAGAACAAGTTTTTGTCCCAGAGGCACATTTTTTTTCAACAAAGCTTTGATTTCAAAGGGAGCCTTTTTATAATTACTTTATGAGAAGGAAAAACAGATCAGGATAAATCTCTTATTTTTCCACTTATCTTAAAAATATAAAGATATTCCAGCAACAGGGTTCTCACCACGACTTTTTAAGAGCATAGCGACAAATTTGAAAGTAGCAGCTGGTACGCAGACCGAGAGCTTTCTAAAGAGGTTTTCTTTAGAAAGAAAGAGACAACAAAATAATAAAACTGATAAAGAAAGGTTAAAGGTCTCGTTTTAAATTTTCATGCGATTAATAGATTTTTTTGTTATTGAACATCCCTAACTGTAACCACTGTTTACAATAAAGCTTGTTCTGTATAAGCAGTGATTTGCCGCAGCACACCACTAGCGCTCATAAATTAGTACAAGGAAGAGCTCTACTTTGGCAAGGTGGTACAGAAGTGTTTTGAGGAAGAAATGCTCATTTCTAAGTATAGCTATATTAATATACATACAATGAAATAGTCAACATGATAATAAAAACCATGTATTTATATCGTCCTTGCATTATAAAACTCTATAAACTCTGTTATAAACAAATATGTCGAAAACAGGAAGATGGTTGGAGCTGGCATCTGTGCTCCTACTTCCAGCCGCCTGTCCAGCACATTTCACCAGAAATGCTGAAAGTTGTCAAAATTTCACTGAAATTGAGGCGATACAAGGGGCGTCAAAGTATCTCTACTCAAAACCTGTAGTGGTATACAATACAAATCCGGCATTGTATCGATACCAAAGACCGAGGTTATTCTGGCTGTTGTTAATTTTAGATTTCTGGGTTACTTATTTTTGCACATTTACTTAACTAGCACCTGTGAGAAAGCATGATAATTGGGAGAGAGATATTTAAATCAATTTAATTGTCTTTTTTTCCCCCAGACTCCAGTTACATAAAAGTGTGATTATCAGTAAACGTAATCAAAATTTCTATCATGAGTAGAAATGTTTGACAATAATGATATATGGCCACTTTTAGTATCAAGTAATAAGTATTTTTCAAGATATTTATATCAAGTTTGAAATTTTAGCCGACATACTGACTTTTAATGAGTGTACGCATCGCTCGTTGAAACTGTTTTTAAAACATTTAGCACTTCTACATGAGAAGCGCTGTCAAAACATAAACCCCTCACCCTTTAAACTCAGGAAAAAAAATCTTCATAAAAAATCAATATTTTTAACATTACTTTTCAAATTTATTTTTTTTATTTCATTATTGTATGTGAACTGGTCAAACGCCTAGCAACTGTTCTTCTGTTAGTGTTCAAAACTAATCTGACTTTTTTAAATTCCTCAAATATAGGTTCCATTTATTCTTATTTCATCCAGTTTATTATTTTCTATGCACCTAAAGGAAATCAAGAAATGATTGAATTTGCATGAAAAACAAAAAAAAAAAGCCAGAACTAAAATGTGACATAATATTGACATAACACGTCCATGACCCTTTAACAAGTCCAGACTAAATTAGAGCAGTTATACCACCATACAAAGGCTACAGCTCTATTTGTTTTATTTCACTGTATTGTCTTCTATATTGTCTAGCAGCTACATTTTTTTTTTTTAATTACTGTGCCTCAAATTTCAGGTTTGCGAAACAAAAGCAAACATTTAACCAACAGTCCTTATAGAAGATTTATTTATTCTTAAGAGTTTAAGATAACTTAAACTTTCAAATGACTTTGACTGCCATCTGCTCTCTTCTTAAAGTTTGAACAATGAAAAACATTCTTCTAAAACCATGAGAAAAAAAAAAGACGCAATTTTAGGGATAATGAGATAACAGAGCTTTACAATATTAGAAACAGATCTTAATTATACGATTAAATCAATGAGAAGGCGGGGAATGCAAAATACAATGTGGTGCATTTAGATGCAGCAGTTTATGATAAGTTGATTCATACAAATGTGTCTTTACTTGTTCATTAATCATTCAAAATAAAAATTTCAAGGCAAATATTTGTAGTTTAAATTGGTAACTGATCTATTATCCCTAATATCCAGTTATTTCTTAAGCATTAGCAGCTATTAAGCAAACAGAAAACCGTTTGCTGTCCTTAGTAACTACTGTAACCATCAGCTCACACCTTAATATTATTAGCTGGCCCTTTAATCCACCTTTACCATCTCTCCTCCTCACACTCCTACACAGTACTACTCCTTTTTAGTGATTAATTGATCATCAATTCAATCCCTAATTTGGACCAAGTCAGGTGGTAAATGGGCCTTCTTTCATTGATTCAGAGTAAAAATGGGCTTGAGTACATTGATAAATTTTGATTATTTATCAATTACAGGGCAAATGGAACTAAATCTATTACACAGATTCAAGGCCTGATTGGCATAATAGAGTTTGAAAATATCACTATTAGTAATGATTTCCATCTAATTGTCTTTTTCCGGCTGCGGCTGCTCGTCGGAATGACAACACAAATTTCATTTTTCATAAAATCAGCTGTGTGTAAGTGAGTAATCCTTCATTAGTCCGTCACATTACAGAAGAGCCTTGCCTCTGTGTTGCGCTTGCTCCTCGCCTAACCAAGGAAGCCAACAGCATATTTTACATCAATTACCCCTTATCGTAATACGGTTCCATCAAGAAGCTTTTAAACAGGCACCATATGCAACGCCGCCTCCCGTCTTCCACTCTCGTGTCTGACGCGCAGTGAGTGATGTCGTCTGTTTGGAAAGAAGAAGGTGGCACGTAGAGGAGGAAAAGATGGAGGAAGGGAGGCTGGAATGATTTAAATAAAACTGAAGGACAGTCTAATAACAAAATGTCCATTCCTCCACCTTCCAGTCCGGATGTTAATTTCTTATTTCTTCCAGACTTGGAGCGCTGTGTGAATGAGGGGTGGGGTCGTGGCTGGTTTTAAATAGACCTGCCACCTCTAACTTAATGGAAAAGGCAGCTCTCTGGAAAATAGAAAAAAAAAAAAAAAGGGAATTAAAGCCGACCGACACACACATTCGGCCGCCTTCTCTAGCACTGTATTTTTGAGCCACGATGTAGTCTGTGCTGCGACCGGAATGACAAAGGCAAATTACTGTTGTCATTTTATTAAGGGCATCCGCCTCGCTAGGGCAGAGAAGCACTGAGTGGAATGTGAGAAAGCTGCAGGAAATAGACCCGGCTAAAAGAGCAAGGCAGGCTTAGCCAAAGCCTGAATGTATGAAAAGGTGGAGGGACTGAGGAAGGAAGGAGGAAAATAGACTGAGGGGGGTAACATGAACTTATAAGAGAGAACAACTCTGTGATTTTAAAACTATGAGTTTGATTAAACATTCATGTCTCGGAAATGAGAGGGATCGAGATGCAACATCTCCCGCCTGATGTGGAAAATAGTTTACCGTACATAGCATGATACAGTCGGAAGGGACTGAATCTATTCAGTGTAACTGCAATGCTTCCTTGTTCCCAATGACAGCATTCAGGATTTTAACAACATTATTATTCAATCCGTCCTGTGCACGTCATTATAGTGGGCTTTGGGTTATTCACAAAACAGTATAGGTCCAAAACTACAACAACCATAGAAGAATATTCAGGATCTGTACAGGTTTAGACCCTGTCAGCAAAGAAGCAGCCATAGTTTCTGCAGACCCCACACATCCTGGACACGGATTACTAAGACTTTTCCTTTCAGGTCGGCACTACAGAATGGTTTTGGAAAATAGCATCTGCAAAAGATACAGCTTATTCCCCAACGCTGTCCCTCTGACAGGCTTTTAGCTAGCAAAGCATGGGCTTTACAAAAAAAAAAAAAAAAAGACAATTTTTACACTATTTTCTCCCCTGGAAACTTGGCTTAAATGTTTAAAATTTCACAAGCAGCAGATGCTGGAGTTGGAAAAATGTAACTTTTGTTGCTGGACGGGCCACATCAATCAGTCAGAGCAGCTGATTGATTGATATAAGATACTATAAAGAGACAGAAAGCACTGCTCATGCAGAGCGCTATGATCATTCCACTGAAACTGTTTATTAATGCCTAAATTAATTTAAAATGTCCAAATCTGCTAGCAAAATATGTTTGCTTTTATTACCCTGGTGCTTGCAGTTTGTACCTCATTTCTGAAAAATGCTAACATTCCCTTCCAGTCGCCACAAACAGTAGGGGAAAATGCCAAGAAATGACTGAGCCTGAGGAAGCTGCTGCTGGGGATTCCCAGTGACAGTGTACTGCCGGTAGGTGGGAGTGCACACCTGCAACCGTGGCATAAAATTTTAAGCCAGGATCATAATCTTGATGAACTGACTGCACAGACAATGTTTTGAGGTGGGCTTTCTCACTTAAAAATATATTAAAAACTACTTTTTGCCCACGTAACACGGCTAATATAGCAAAGCCGCTCACTGGCATTGAACACAGGAGCAGCAAGAGCTTTGGACGCATTTGTAGACATTTTACTGGAGCTTCAAAGATGTTCTTAAGGGGAGTTTGACCTTAAATGAAGCAGCAGGTGCTTTTTTGCGGCTCAAATCGCGGTGTGAACGTAGCATTACACTTTCTGTTTATTTCAATTAATCTATGAAACATATTGTACCTGAAAGTTATCTCATGTCTTCCTTATTAATTTTCCACCTCTAGTCAAGCACACATATTTACCATAATCAGGACAAAAATAGTGTTGTAGCAAAGACAAAAATTAGCTTCATTCCACCTCAAAATGCAGGAAAAAGCATACTTTCTGATGAACGCAATGAAAACCATACAGCCATAGTAGTCAACCACTCAGCTCACAGAACATTTTATTTTCTTTAGTACTTATAAGGAAGTCCTGAAATGCCTTCATAGTGCGAGTACCTGAACAGAAGTAAGGTCATTTGTTTGTATGTACAATTCTGGCCTGTAAAGCTGATTCTGACTCAAATTATCACCCAGAGGACATTCTACATTCATTTCCATAAACTTTTCTGGAGGAACAACTTAATAAACATTAAAACTGTCAACTTTATTAAAACAATCAAAATGCAATCAACAGGTGGGAATTGGAGGTCTGCCTTAGCAAATGAAAATACACAAAAAAAGTGTTACTATATTTTTAACCAACCTCTCATAAAACCAATGTTTTTTTTTGTCTTTTTCCTAAAAGGTTTAAATTTGGTTATAAGAAAAAAGTCACAGGGTATATCAGTATAAGAAAGATTTGTAAACTAAAACAGTGTTCTATTCTTGCACATGCCTTATTCTTATGGGAACAGGCTGAAGTTCAACCAGTAGGTGTTTGAGAGAGATTAGAGGTAGAAGCAAAGAAAAAAAGATGTATTTTTTAATTGATATGAAAATATTTTATAAAGAAAAAATAACCAAAAAAAAACTGGTGATAGCTGAATTAACATAAATACACAGAAGTCGTAAAGGTGACTTGAAAGAGTTGGAAGATGCGCAAAGCGGAGGCGTTAAATCATTTAGGGAGGCTTTTATCTTCAATTCTTCATCTTCTATTTTCACACAAAACAAACTTTATTATCAAAAATGTCTACAGCAAACTAACAGGTAGATTTTTAAACACGCCACAATACATTTTTATTTCTCTTTAAATTTTGTGTATATGAACTTGTGGATAACATTTTAAGTGTGTATTAAACACAAGTTTTTCCTATAGATACATTTTTCAGGTGTTTTTTTTTCTTTCCAAAAAGGCGTTAAGTGACACAGAAACTGTGAGTTAAGAATGTAGCATCTTGAATACTACAAAAACTTTTCAAGAAAAACATTTTGTTTTACATGTTGCAAATACATATCCTGAATTAGGGCTGCAACTAACGATTATTTTGCAAATCGATCAATGTGTCTATTATTTCTTGGATTAATAATCGGACAGCCAAAGGTTTCTTAGAGATTTTTTTTTTACGATTTACATAATTAAACCAGGTGAAACAAAAAATTTCCCACTTCAGGAGCTTTGGATACATCATACTGGCAGACAAAAACATTTTTTTTTAGCTTAAACACCAAAATTTTTATATATCCTTTTACAATTTTGATATAATTAGTGCTCGCAAGGGGTTCCTTTGTCAGCTAAAAGCATATTTTAGAGTCTCTACACTCCAATTAACGATTAACCGATTACTAAATTAGTTGATTATTTCAATAATCGATTAATCCGATTAACTGTTTTAGCCCTATCCTAGGTAAAAGAAAAAATACTATTCCAGAATGTTCTGTATTTGAGAGAGAGACATAATTCCTGTTTAAAAACGGATGTTTTTCTTGCTTGAATATGGATTTGCTTTAAAGTGCATTTTATGTGAAATAAATAATGATTCCAAACAGTGGATGCAACAAAATTATAGGTTTCACCAAACTATAGAAGGTAAGAAATCTATGAAAGTATAGTACAGATTCTGATTAACCTTAAAGCAAGTCACGTTCCCACATCTAATTTTAATTTTTTTTATTCTAAAACACAAAAAAGTAGTTGCGTCTCACAAATAAAGTTACTCCTTCCATAGCAAATCATTTGTTTAAAATTTCAATTCATAGCCGCAATACAATGTAAATAAATACATCTATCGTTTTATTTATAAGCAAACAATTTATATTTCTGACACCATCAGCTGACACATTGAGTATTTATGTTGAGTAATGATTTCAATCATAACATATTTGGAGTGCTCTTTCTGGCCATATTATTTTTGTAGGTTTTAGATAGTTGCCAATTGAAAACATTGACAACTATTAAATGCAACGTGTTTTTCAGCAGAGCAGACATACATAGTGAAATTGCTGCAAAGTACTGCAGGGTACACAACCTGGCATTAGCTATGTACTAGCATGTTAGCCCACCGCTTACTTTGGCGGCTTCAGGTTATCTTTTCATAATATAATATCTTACAGTAAAAAAAAAAAAAAAAAAAAAAACCGTCACTGTCTAGAGTCGAATGACTAGATGTGTCTTAATACCGTTACACGACAGCGACAGAAAATAATACAAGATATTTTCTTGCAAAGTAAGCTACATAGTTCAAGCAGCCCAACCAACATCGAACAATCGAAGTACAGTAAAAGCGCACGCGGCAAACACTGTCCCATGTATGGAACGTTTTTATCGGACTTAGCCTGTTAGCTTACTAGCATTAGCATTTGAAATGCACATTCGGGATCCCCATAAAAGCTAACTAAACCCGTTTCAAGTGAAATAAACGTTTACCTCTTTACGACGCCTGTTTTGATTTTAATATTTCGTATCCTTGGATCCGCCATGGCTGTAGAAGAGGAAAGAAAGCCGTTGCTTTGGGATGCTCTCGAGCTAACTGTGCAGAGAGCAGGAAGAGAGATGACGCAGTTCAGTGATGACAAGTTGATCACAGAGAAATCGATCCGCGGAGTTGATTTTCCGGGTCATATATATAAACAAATATGGAATAGCATTTTTTTCTTTAACTCAGGCTAGGGCTGAAACAATTCATCGGATTAATCGATTATTGAAATGATCATACACTCAAATTTTTATATCTATGGAACTATTTTATATCAGGCCACCTAGGCTTCATTAAGTTATGAAAAGAGCCTGTTGTTTACTGTAGTAATAAAATATTTGTGGTGTCCCACCAGCTCTTTCTGCAGGAACTGATATCTATGAATTAAAACCTGTCCATCAACCAGGACTATATGAGGAAACACCAGTCATCCTGCAGGAACCAATTATGTAGGGAAACTGGAATCTATAATTTAACACCAGTGTTTCCTGGGACAGGGATGCAATCCTCAGTTTTTATATAAGCCAACAGTTATCATCAAGCCTTTAAAATGTCAGGTTGCAACTGTTTAAAGGATTTCATTATGTATTTACCAAGAACACACTAATCTGCTAATATAAATTTACTGTAATTTTGTTTTTATCTTTAGCTGCTTTGTAAACGACGTACACAAAAAAAACAAAAACAAAAAAACACTTTCATTGATGAAATCGCTTTTGGCTCTAAAAGTCAGAAACGTTGCTGTGTCGGCACAGATCCGGCTCATGTGCTCCACATTAATTTTTCACCTCTAGTCCTCTTCATACCATCGTTATAGTTTCAGGTTAGAGTGACTTTTCTTTTTTTTTCCTTTTTTTAAATCCTCATTTTCAGTAACTAGAATAAAATAGCTGTTTACCTGCATCCACTTATGGAATTTAAGAAAAGACTTGACCACATTTGCACAACCCATATAATGAGTCTTTTATTGTATAATCAGTATTTATATCAAGTTGAGTGCTTTCTCATCCTTGCCTGTTCCTCCTGCACATGCTGCTGCTAAACAATATTGGAAACACAAAAGTATAGCTTGACTGTCAAAAAATAACTTTCCCTCTACATAAACATTTACGTAAAAATCTTATTTACAGTGCACAGCCTTCATATCTTCTTTACTTAAAACAAGAATCAAACTCTCCACACTTAAAAATCTGTCAAATGAAGGTTTATAGACCAAAAAAGTGTTTATATTTATAGTTTTCCACCTAAGCTAAACAATTGACATGCCTTTACAAAGCTGTTCTACAACGACGGCACATTCAATATCATTTGAATCGGTCTGCGTCTGATATTGATCTGTGTGATCTCAGAGAAAAGAATCAATTTCAGAGCCTTATCCAAGGCAACTTATGTCAAAGATTTATTCCATAAGTATAAAGTCCATACTTGTGCCGGATGCTAATAACACAAAAAGTTTATACATGTAAATAGCAGCATTCACTTTTTTATCAATCATTTTATGAATAGCTAAAACACCTAAAACATATCACTTTTACCACCAAGGTGTTAACCAAAATGATTAATCTTTCAGGTGTTATTTTAAAGTTTCATTAACAAGCTGAAAATCTTCTTTATATAGCAAATTATATAAAAAATATATATATTACAGTAAAAAGCTCTTAATACAGCCGATATTTATTATTCCCAGAGAAGTTTCATGTTTTTTTCAAAGCTATGTAGAGATAATATCCTAATGTCTTTGACTAATGACCACAGCGAGGAGAATTGGTTGTATTGCAGATTTCAGCTATATCTAATACCTAATACCTGCAGTTTGTATGAGCCTCACAAGTTCAGTAACAACTATTCATCTATACGTCTATCTTCTGCTTATCCTGGGTCAGGTTGCTGCGGTAGCAGCTTCAGTAGGGAGGCCCAGTTCCCAAGATGCTCCCAGGCCAGGTCTGACCGGCGTCCTCCCCCACCGTCGGAGCCAACTCACCACCAGGTAGTGGTGGGTGGAGAGCTCCGGCCCTCTCTTCACCTGAGTGTCCAAGACATGCGGCTGCAGGTCAGATGAAAAAACAACAAATTCGATCATTGAACTACAGCCTAGGGTGTCCTGGTGCCAAAAGCACATATGGACACCCTTATGCTTCAACATGGTGTCTGTTATGGACAATCCATGACCAGCATTGAAGTCCAACAACAGAACACCACTTGAGTTCAGGTCAGGTGGGCCATTCCTCCCAACCACTCCTCCCCAGGTGTCACTGTCGATGCCCATGTGAGCGGTGAAATCCCCTAGAAGAACAATGGAGTCAACAGGAGGGGCACTCTCCAGTACCCCCCAAGGTCTTCAGAAAGGGTGGGTAATCTGAACTGCTGTTTGGCACATAAGCACAAACAACAGTCAGAACGCGTCCCCCCACACGTATGCGGAGAGAGGCCACCCTCTTGTTCACCGGGATAAACCCCAATGAATAGGGACCGA
>NW_015150899.1:498273-515541 GCF_000732505.1 Cyprinodon variegatus | reverse complement strand
TACAAGAGCCAGAGCCTTGCGTTGAGGTAAGTTTAACTATCTCTAGCTGTAACTTTTCAACCTCGCACACTAGTTCAGGCTCCTTCCACACCAGAGGGGTGACATTCCATGTCCCAAGAGCCAGCTTCTTCAGCCAAGGATCAGAACGCCAAAGTCCCCACCCTTGACTGCCACTCACCAAACATTGCACCCGACCCCTTTGGCTCCTCCTACAGGTGTTTAGCCCATTGAAAGAGGGAGCCATGTTTCTTCTTCAGGCTGTGCCCGGCTCCATGGGTAAAAGCGTTCGCCAGCGTACCCCACCTCCAGGACTGGCTCCAGAGTGGGGCCCCAGTGACCTGCGTCTGGGCGAGGGAACACTAGGTCCATTTGTCTTGCTCATTATAAGAGGTCTTTATTATAATAAAAGTATTGTTTTCTTTAAGAGTTTTGCATTTTCTTCACTTCAATAAATATTAGAGTGTACAAGTTAAATCATTTTGCAATCAAATCAGGGCAACTTATTTATAAATGGAGTAGTTAACAGAAAAAAAGCAAATTATTACAGGATTAGCATGACTTCTTTTGTTGTTTGAAGTTGCTGCCAGTCAGATTAATTGGTCCTGCACATTTTATCAGCAAAATGCTCAGTTGAGTTTGATACAGAAAGTATTGGAACTTTGATTTCCAAGTTTTTGTTTCAGATTTGAGACCGGAACTGTGATTGGGCTGTTCCAACATATAACATTGGAATGATGTAAACCGCAATGTATCTCTGGCTTTATGTTTACGTTTTTTATTATCCCGCTGCAGTACATCACTATTTCATCTCCAGACTTTGCTCTTTTGGAGCCTTTTAAAAAAGGCCCATTTTATTGGATAGCGTTATTAAATTTTTAAGAAAGAAACACATAATAATGATGATAATGGATATTTTATATTTAGTAATAGTATAATTAAAACAACCATTGAAAAAGTTCTAGAAATTTTCCAGCAAAAGAGCAACTACAATGATTGTAAAGACATTCATCTGATACTTATTCTCCTGCATAAACAAAGAGATACTCTTTGTAAAGATCAACATAATCATAAGATAGTAAAAATTTGAGTGAAAAAGTTAAAGTCTCAATGTCACAGGGAAGTCTATTTCAGCTTTAATAATACTGGGAGAAAAAAATTAAAAGTTAAATACAGACAAAAACAAGGAATTTATTTCTGTATTAAGTAATAAAACATTGATTTTTATGAGAAATATATCAGAATGACACACATTTATAACAAATTTAAAGCATTCAAAGAGGCTTTAATAGTAGGTGCACTTAAAGAAACCATTTCCACTTGGCATTTTGAAGGAGGTTTACTCTGTGTAAAGCTCAGATATGCAGTTTGTCTTCTTCCTCTATATGGAACCAAGATTCAAGACTATGGTGAGATCCAAATAGCAATCAGAAAACCAGATTGTTTGCCAAAGAAATTAACCAAAACTTCAGAAATTATATTTTTTGGACAAACGAGTCAGACATTTTTCTATTTTGGCACCTGCACTGACGTCATTATGATGGATTAAACTAGATACAGCATATAGAAGCTTTTAATCAATTGTGAACCATAGGGGTGGAAGTGTCATGGTTTGGGGTACTTTGTTCAGACCTGGCCAGCTCACCATCATTTAATCTGCAGTTTAATGCACATCAAAAGGATAATGATAGAATTGTAAGTTAATTGGCAAAAAAAGAAAGAAAGAAAAAGACAAGCAACATGGCTGTGACTCAAGACATACAAGTAAATTCACCAAAGTTAGGCTGAGTTATTTAGAAATGGAAGATCCTGGGCCTAGGTAAAGCCCATATCTTCATCTCCTTGATATGCTGTTTGATCATTTTAAACAGTCTCTAAAGGCAGAATCTTACAGCTGAAAGTTAGAAGTGTAGTAACTTTTCTTTTACTGATATCACAGACTGATAGATGGCTAAAAACAAGCATCTCACTAAAATTACTATGGGGTAACTAACCTCTTTTATACTGAGTAGAGTGTCCTAACAGTCCTCAGCGAGAAAATCATTATCTTTAATTTGATTGGTTGTATTCAGAAAACTCTTTTAATTATTTTTATTCGATGGTAATTAAACCAGCTTCACACAATATGAACTGCAGGTAATTTATAATAAACCTACCAAAATACTGCAAATGTAACTTCTCTGTTTTGGTACATAAGTCTTTATTTTGCGATTGAACTTCAATGAAAACAAAATGGGTGATAATATTATAAAAAGTAGTGAAAACATAAATGAAAGGTAGTGCTGACTTTTCTTCTGCTCTAACTGCACTGGGAGTAACAGCAGTGCACAAATTCAGTGCAGGCTATCAGGGAGAGCTATGGTGTGATTGCATCTGAGTGATGGAAAAAAAAAGGGAAAAAAACCCAGGGCTCTTTCCCTGCAGCTCCATGGCCGTTGATTATTGGTATTTTCCGAGTTTTCCAAACTAATAAGTGGCACTATCAAGCATTTGGAAGCGCCGGGAGACTGCAGACGGGCTGCTCGGCCTAATTGATATTGAGCGTGGCGCTGGTAGGCGCGGACGGGGCCGCTGCTGGGTAATTTGCAGTTTAATCAGCGTTTGTAATGAGGGCCGCTGATTAGCGAGGGCTGGAAATAAAAGAGAGTTACAAGGAACGTCTGTCAGAGTCCAGCGATAATTCACCACTAATTGTAATGATTAGAGAAAACTGGATGACTTTGGAGTTTTCTATTGCTTCATGGTGACACTATATATAGGACTATGCCTGCCTATTCCAGCACCTTGTCCTATACATGTCAATTCATTCTGGCAATTTTCTCCATCAGACATGACTTGTGAAAACACACCAGAGAACAAGGCTGAATCAAAGTGATTTGATTATCAAACAAAAAACATCTCATTTCGAAAATGGGGGTGGGGGTGGATCTAGGGTGGATCTAGAATGGACTCTTTTGCAGAGAAGGGAGAGATGTATTCCTTGAGACGTGCCTCGACCACTGCTGGAATAGCCAATGTGAAATTAGTGAGAAATGTGTGCATGAACGCCTTTGGTCAATTAGCGAGGAGAGGAAGAGGAGGCAGGAGGCGACAGAATCAGCTGGTGCTCTCATAGTGGAGGTCTGTCTGTTTGGAGAGAAAGGGAGAGAGAGCACACACACAGCAGCTGCAGCAGCTCCTCCATCCAGCCTGCTGGCAGCCCTCCCTCTCCCTATTTGAGGCTTCATGTGATTTCAACTGAATTATAATAGAGTTGGAGGAAATAACTTCTCTGCATGTGATGATAACCAGAAAAGGATATCTAAACTCACATTACTCCCCTTCAGTGCAATGTAACCCCAATGAAACACATTTTCTCATTTTCAAAGTACCTGATTTTGATTGTCTTGTTTCTAAAATGGCAACCAATTCTCTGTTTGTCTAAATACATTGAAGTTTTTTTTTTTAACAAAATGTACTATTCAGAACGTAACCAAGTCATAATAATTTAGCAAATCGTTAGACTTCCAAAGATGTTTTATTTCTCACACAAAAAATGGGCTGTGTTGCACTTTTGCTTTCCTATTTGATCAAGTTTATAGTTAGAGTTACTCAGGTTATCCTAAGCTATCTCTATAGTTATGCTGCTATAGGCTTAGGCTGCTGGAGGACATAGGGACAACTTTTTATTATTCTGCTTTATTTTTGCTTACCTTATTTTACAGTTCTGTAGTATTTTAAACACTTTATTTTCTCTCTACTTTTTCTCATAGTAGCTTCATCTGGTCTGGTTCTTTTTGGCTGTGGGACCATCCTGGAGGGGAATGTCAGCTGGTTTGCTACCATCAGCAACACCAATTATGGAAGGAGTTCGATCTGTTTTTCAGTGCTCAGTCTAGTTTCTCTCCTAGACGGAGCTTTGTGCTCAATGTTCACTGTGACTAAATGTATGTGCTCTCTTTCATCCCTTTCAACAGGAAAACTGGCTCAGAGCTCATCTCCTTAACCATTTTTTTCCTAGACAGAGGCACCTGTGGAACTAGCTTGCAATTACCTTCCATAAGAAAGAAAGTATTTATGGATCCCTGCTTCAATGTTCCTTTTGTATGTCTGCTTCTGTCTCCTTGAACATCTTGTTAGCCTTGGCAGAAATCCACTCACAATAAGCCTGGTTCTGCTGGAGGTTCCACCCAACATTGATTTTTTTTTTTTACTTTCCACTGTCACTGCATGCATTCCCGGTCAGAGTGAGTGCTATAGGGTCAACGACAAAACACAAGTAAACATATGTTGTCACGAAATACTCATCGTGGAAAAGTGAATCCTGCAAAGTCAATGACTTGATGGAATCAGTATAGTACATTCCTCTACTCAGATTAATGGTTTTACATATTGTCTGTTCGTCATTGTGGTAAAATTTCAGTAATGCAATACTGTTATTATTGTTACATAATCAAATGTAAAAAAAAAAAAAAAAAAACATGTTCAAAGGGTATGCATAGTTTTTTTTTCCCAGATACTATGGATAAAATAATGATTGAGCTTCAAGAAGCCCCTTGGTGCAGCCACTTTTAGGGACCCAAGTGGTTCCTGTGGTTCTCTTTGGAATGCTGTCTGGTAAAACCACTATTAAAATGTAAAAAGCCTTCCTGGGCACTGCAGCTGAACAGATGACCCTTTTGGTATCAGGTGTGATGTGCAACCACACTGACCCTCTCAATCTGCTCCTTTGGTCGCCGACACAGCATGACAGGGCCGGACCAACCAGCGGGAGCCTGCAGGAGTCTGCCATCGATTCTTCGGCAAGAGGTTATCTATATGTGGTATTTTAATGTCACAGAGTCAAGCCAAATTGATAGTGATAAATATTTGCCGGAAGATTAGGTGAGGGGAGTGTGTCTGGGGCGTTCCATCTCAGACCTGTAACCCCGGCAGGGCTGTTCCTCTCTATGTCGGATTAGCCCCATCCATCCAGTGTCAATGGCTGTCTTGTTGAGAAAATCAGTGGGTAAACACGGCTGACAGGGAGAGACAGAGCAGTGTGGGTGTTTGCGTATGTGTGTGTGTGTGTTTTGGGGGAGTGTTAGGTATGGTGGATAGGCTGCTGATTACTCATACAAATAGACTCCAAACTCTCTAGTCTCTTTGGAAATCTGTTTTCTCTCTGTTCACCTTATCTCCTCTCCTCTCTCCCCTATATTTACTCCCTTCCCTGCTGTCTCCAAGGACCCTCCCTTGCCCCCTCCACCAACCACCACCTGTCCTGCTGTTCCCACTTTGTCCCCATCAATCACTGCAGCATTGTATCCTGGATGTTATATAGAGTGGCTTAATATCCCCCCCTTCAT
The DNA here is from genome assembly GCF_000732505.1 of Cyprinodon variegatus. Classification (NCBI taxonomy): domain Eukaryota; kingdom Metazoa; phylum Chordata; class Actinopteri; order Cyprinodontiformes; family Cyprinodontidae; genus Cyprinodon; species Cyprinodon variegatus. The sequence goes on along the minus strand of NW_015150899.1, from coordinate 510,217 downwards.
CTCTATTCACTCCAAAAATCATTCTCCATGAGGGTCAAACCCTGCAGCTTCACATATGACCATGAGTGTGTGAGTCAGTATGTGCTTCTGTGCCAATTGGAAGATAATACAGAGGAATCAACCACCCGAAACAAGTTTGGTGCTTTTTCAGTACTAATCAAGTATTTGAATCCTAACTGAAACATCAGGCATCATTGGTAAAGCATTTATCATAAGTTTCCTACCAAAATAATAAGTCCAATACCAGAATACCTAAACTATCACAACTGACACAAACATCTTTATTAATTAGTTCATTTGTTTTTTTTTTATTACCCATTACAATTTACAAAGAAGCTCTCTAGACCCTGTGTTGACTCAACAATATTTCATACGGTAATTCTAGTTGCCATCTTGGACTTCTATCTTCCACCAGAGGGCAGAAGACAAGTAGGATTTACCTCAATAATGGCCAATGATATATTAAGCATTATATGGAAATAGTAGAGTCTGATACCTGCTCTTCAACAAAAAAGTAAAACTAGTATTCTATAACCTACTGATGAACTGCAATAAACAGCAGTTATAACTCATAGCTCTGGTATTAAAAGGCATATTTCATAAATGTCAACTGGTTCGAACAAGAATAAGGAACCATCAAAGGGGAGAATTAAGAAATAAGAAAGTATGAAGGTATTTAGAATATAAGTCAATAGAAGCAATTGTGAAATCTCTAGAGGGACATCAGGACCCTGGAGGCAGTGGTGCTAACTATGAAGTCACTGTTTCTCAACAAATATGTTAAACTATAGTTATTACCTTTCAGTATTTCACTTTAATGTGTTTAAAGTGTTTTCTTTTGAGCATAGCTGCAGAGCTTGTAAACATTGGTTAGCCATAGATCAGTTTTTTTAATAACATGCTGAAGTACTGCAGCTATTTAGAGCAACACTGTTTAATTCTTATCCACTAGGGCCACTAGAGGCACTAGACCTGTAGCCCCCAGGTTAAGGAGCCCTGAAAGCAGCTGGCAACACTGTACCATGGCAAACTTAAACAGTCTCCTTCTTTGTTTTGGAAGATTGCTTTTGAACAGCAGATTGGGAAGCATGGAGTTAGGTGGAAAGACAAGGCCACATATAAATACATAGCTCAACCCCAAAGTTGGAAAAAATGGCACCAAAGCGATCATCGCCAAGACACCCTGAGGGGCAGGGCTAAAAGTGGGAACTGTTCTGTGGGTTTAAGTAGCATAGCTGTGGGAAAAATGAATGAAAGTAGCAGCTGAGTTTGCATAGCCACATTGAGGCATGGGCAGTAAGCAGAGGGTTGCTAGTAGTTACTTCATGGATGGTCATACAAGATGGGAGAGTTTTTCCGACCCTCATCACTGGAGGTTGAGGGTAGCTTTGTGGTAACCTGACTCCGCCAGATGGATTTGCTCCGAATATCCATCTGGAAACCTTTCGTTGAAGTAATTTTGGGAAGGGGCGAAAATACTGGTTAGCTGATTGGCCTATGTTGGTGATAGACGGGCCAAATAAACCAATCAGATCAACGAAGCATATGACGTACTAACAGCAATGACGAAAACACAACCACAAGCCAGGCTACTCTTGCCGAAACCAGTCGGGAGAAGAGCAAAAACATCTTTTCCTCTGAGAAAAACCTCCAGAGCAGTGTTTTGCTCTTCTTTCAGTGAAGAAATACTGTGTAATTCCAATAAAACTCGCTCGATAGCCACGCTAACGCTAGTTTCATCGGCTGAAGCCGCCATGTTCTTTAGACTGAACTGTCGCGCTTCTCGTTGCGTCACACCTCAACCCGCCTCAAAGCCAACGCTGATTGGACGTTCGTTTGGTGAACGGCTCCAAATTTTCTTTAACGGAGAGTCTCCAGACTGAACTGCGAGTGAAACCTGAAAGCTCGCGAGATCAGGATGGTCTTACTAGGCTAGCTTTGTGGAGCCCACTGGGCCTTACCTGTACCATCCGATTGCTTAAAGGCGCTAACTTAGCGAAGCCCCAGGCTGGTGCTTCCAAGGCTAGGGAGTACAAAATGACTTATTTTGTCAGTGTGTCACTGAGCAAGTTCTAATTATAACCAAAAGAAGAGATACAATAATGAAAGCCTGATTGAAATCTATGCTTTTACCAACAGGAAAATTGAACTGCAATAGCCAAAGGTCAACCACTCAGCGCAATACTATTTTAAGACAAATATTTTAGAACTAGAATATCTCACATGAAAATATTAAAAGAAAGCACAATAACTTTCAAATAGAACGGCTTATACCCAGTTCATTGTAAAACAGTTGATTTTGGGGTGAGTTGCACCTTAACGTTTAATAGACATGTTCATCGGTTAAGATATCTTAAGAGCTGCCCCATTTCCCTGAAAAATAAAATTGGTGTCAGATCCACCAGCATAGTCGTCAAGGTTACCACAATAGATCTTATTTTTCTTCAGAGCAGAAATTGTGTCGTAATTTCATTTTCTGTCAAGGTTTAGCTATTTTGATCATTTATTTTTAGGTAACATTACTTGTTGATAGGTTTTTGTAAAAAAGATATGAAAAGTAGAAAAAGTGAAGAGAGCCTGGAAAACAAATAAAGAATTAGACGGTTTCATAAATTGTTTGAGGCAGATTGGACTGTCTACACAAATTGGAAGTTCCTTTCATTATCCCCCTGTCTTTTCCAGCCACTATGCATTGATTGTTCTGGTTTTCACATTTCTTCAACATAAATAAGGAGTCCATATGTCCAGTTATGACAAGCAGCACTGAGTGCCTACTTTGTTGAAGCTGCTAAATAGAGCTGCAAAACATAATAAATCCTAATCCCCTTTTTGCAATATCAAAACCACCAAGGAATGCTTGGATGCAATATTTAGTTGGCTGTTACATTTCAAACACTAAGCAGTCGTGCTCTGCATGCTAGGGGTATTTTTGGCAAGTTGAAAGGGTTCCTTTCGCCCTTGATGGCCACAGCTCATAAAGATAAAGGATGCCAAGACACGAAGGCACAAAGTAATGGGAACATTGTGATTATGGTAAAGAAACATACTGAGAAAAATGGCTGTTATTGTAAATTATTTAGCCAATCCAATGTTTAACAAAAATATTACAACAACATATTTTTCTGATACTTTTGCACCTTAGCTAAGTAGATTTCTTTTATCTGTCTCTTAAGACTGTGCTTCAAACACTCATTTCAAGAAGAGGAATTTTTCTAATTTTCCAACGTTTCCATTTTTAAGAACATACATATAATCCTTTCAAAGTGGTATTTGGTAAATATTAAAAACATAGGTATTTTTTTTATATATGTATGTCCCCAAAACTTATGCCTTTTCCTTGGTATCATGGCACATTGCCTTTCTAGTTAATATTAAGGGAAGAACATAAGTTTTAATAAAATTAATCTTCTTTTTCAAGCTCCCTTCTTAAGTAAGCGATAACACAATCTCATGTATTAAAAGCAGTATTTGTTAGGTTTCTGTTTCTGTTATATTTTTCTTTTGATGTTCAGTTTTGCTTTGCTCTTTGTTTTATAGTTTTTTATGGTTTAATTCTTATTTTGTTGTGTTCTTTGGGTTTTTCTCAGTTACTGTGTCAGTCTTGGCTCTGTTATGTTTTTCTTTTGAGTTTTCAGTATTGCTTTGCTCCATGTTTTGTATTCTTTGTGGTTTATTTATTATTTTGTTGTGTTTTCGAGTTATTTCCAGTCTAGATTTTTCATTTGTTCCCCTCTGCTGCCCTCTTGTGTTCTTCTTTTCCCCTGGCTCTTTTCCTCTCCTGCTCTGTCCTCACCTGTTCCCAATCTTCCCATTAGCCCTCCCTTTGTCTCAGTCTCCTTTAAATGCTCTCCCTCTTCAGTTCTTGTGTACTGGGTCCTCGTCTAACGTTGTCTAACTTCCTCCAACTCGTCTCTCTGAGCCTTCCTCCTGGTGATAGTGATCCTCCTGATATCTCCATGGCATCTGGTTAGATTAGACTTGTTTTTGGATTATTATTTTATTTTTTTGGACTCCTGGTTTCCTGTTAGCTTTTGGATTTTGTTTTCATTTTTTTTTTTTTTTTGTTATTTGAACTCCTGGATTCCTGTTGGTTTGGACTTTGTGTTTTCATATTTGGATTTTGGATTACCTGCCTATTTCACCTCTGCCTCCTTGCCAATTTAGATTTTTGTTTTTGGTGTAAGGTTTTGTAATGTTCTGCTCAGTAACAGTAGCATTTCCTGTAGCAGAAAGATGTCTTGCTGTAAGTTTATAGAAAAGGATGTGGAAGCTCAATGGTAAGCTATTTTAGCAATTGCAAAGCAACCTCAACTTGAAAATGATACAGTTTGGGATACTACGCTTTAGCAGATATACATTTACACTTAGCATTTTTCTTTTTTTAAGACTGATGTCTTCTTATTTACCAGACAGAAATATGGTTATATTAGTCTGGCTGATCAACTGACTGTATCTGGTGAGGTCACTTCCAAATGAGTTCAAGACCATAAACATTGATGCTACTGCAGTAAAAATGCAGCAAAAAATATATATTTTTATTCCACAGCCTTAAAGGCTGGATCAGATTTTTTTGTGTAGGTCTTCTTTCCTCAAGATGAATGCTGTTGCACCAGAGAAAATGTGCTTTTCTTATATTGAAACAGATTAAGAAACTAGTAGAATGACATTAAACATTCAGAAATCTATAGAAGAATCTATTGATCATTTTGAAACAAATGTCCCTTAAATCCCGTTAAAGCCAAGTTTATCATATTTGATGCATTCGTTTTTGAGACCTCTTCATCATAAGAGTGATTTTTTTGTTCTTGAAAACCCTGAATTACACAATCAGACATATGTAGTGAGCAAAAAATGAGTAAAATATTATACAGAAATGCTTAATGTATCAAAATTGATGCAAATAAATTCTCCAATTTAACTTATTCAATGCGTATGTTTTTTATTTCATTTTCAGAAAGTTAATTGGCAACTCTAATAAAAAAAAAATCCTTTCAGTTTTTTTTAGGTCAAGCCTTATAGGGATATACTTACACCATTTAATTTTTTTTGATATTCCACTGACACTTCATTATTTGGTAATGGTTGCAGGCGCATATATATTTGTGCAACTGAATGAAGTTACAAACATGATAGTTAAACAAGCACAATCTTACAAAACAAAAAGACTATTTAGCAAATTCCGCTGTGGAAGTTCAATATTTTGTAAAATTGAGATTAATTTTGCTAAGGACTTTTAGAGGAGGATACGGGGCACAAAATCCAGGGTGTCAGGATTTTGTGGGTGCAGCCATTTTTAGCAGTTGTCTTTGGTTGTTTTTTTATATTTCATAAAATACATCCTTTAGCCCCATAGACGCTAATTTGTTTTATTGTGTTGTATTTTCTTATTGGTATTTTAAATTCAAGTAATATTCAAACATTGTTTTTAATACACATTTTTTGAAATTATAAACAATAACCTTTATTCTCATATGGACAGACTCATATATACATATATCAACCCTAAAAATATTTATTTAAGTTTAATTTAATTTTGAGATTTTTTAAGATTTGTTTTTTCGTAAAATTTTTGAAATCAATGTATAAAGGGAATAAAGTTTTTTTTTTTAGAATTTTTTTTTATTAATACAGATTTTGAGAGGTATTATTAATTATTATTAATGAGCATTAATTAAAGTGATCTATAGTATAGAAATATATTTTCAGTTTGAACTCTTGCTAAAATCAGCTAAAAAGCAGATCTATCTGACCAACTATTAGTCTTTACTGCTCTTATTATCTTTACCGATTTATAAACATTCATTTGATTTCACATCTTTTTATTAGCTTTTTTTTTTTTTTTTTTTGTCGAACTTACTCTCTGAAAATAAGACTGAAAAATTATAAAGCTTTAAATTAATGTCTTAATTAACACTGTAAAAAAAAATACTTTCAAAACTCAAATAGGGAAAAAAAAACTGATCTTAAATGTCTAATTTTGGTGAATAAAAAAATTTTATTTTTAGAAAAACACAGAAAGAAACCAGTTTTTTTTTGTTAATATTGACTTATGATTTAGATCTAGAAAATACAAAACATTCCCAGTTCATCATGTGACCAAATCTATTGTTATCCTTTTTTTTGCTAGGTTTTTTTTTTGTATGTATCTTAAATTAGTCTTTTAGCCCTCTATTTGAAATAAAGACATCATGTCTCCACCGTTATAGCTGTGTTTTATGAGGGGTCCCTGACAGATAGGGGCTCCTTGCCACGCTCGAGCGGGCCCCTTCACTCTGCTCCCGGCTTGTTTACATAGCACAAAGACCATTTCCACAGATTAAACAAATCACCGCTGGAGGTGGACATCTATAATCCACTAACGGGTCACCATTAAGACAGTTATAAATGCCTGTATGTGGCGGTGGGGGTAGAATAGATGTCCGTGTCCAAAGATGACCTTCCCTGAATACAGTACCTGCAGCTCTGCGCAGTTTATTACACCACAGCAGAAAAAGCAAAAGAGAAGGAAGACAGAACGGCTTTGTCACAAAATGTTTTATTAGATTATTATAAAATGGTTTATTGCAAGAACAAAACAAAAAAAGATTTCCAAAAAAAAACAGCCTCAGTCCACACTCTCAACATAAAGCCAGCGTTAAAGACCCATTACCATTTATCTCCTTTTATGACACCATGAAAGACTTTGAGACAGCCATTATAATAACAGGAGACATTTTTTCAACAAATAGAGCGGCCAGTGAAACAGATCAGTAAAACACAGAGTGGATCCTAGACCAATTTAATTCATCATTCCACATTACAGCCTTATGAATTGTTCAAATTTGATAACAAGCACTCAATTCACTCTATTATGTAAGTTAAATTAGACTTTGCATTTGAAAAAAAAAGAAAAAGATAAGTTGTAGGGTAATTCAATGGGTTCTTGAATCAAACGTAATTTGGGAGTGAATTTGTTGTATCTGTCACAAATATTCACAATTAGCAGCGGTAATTATTTGATAGTTTCTGCAATTATGGCCTAAACGGTTAAATTCAGAACTGTGTGGAGGCCTAATTGGCCTAAATGTGATATTTTGCATATTTGCATAATGAGGAAATTGGTAGAAAATTGTGTTCATTCATTTGTGAAAAATCCTATGAATTTTATGAATTCCAAAGGCCTGCTCCTGCAGTCTGTGACTTTGCCGGCTGCTCCCCGAGGAGCCCGTTGGAAAGTGGGGCGCAGGCAGGGCGCCAGATGGAGGTGATTTAAAAGAGAGAGGAGAAAGTGAAAGCAGGATTTTACAGAACTTCCTGCCTGCAGTTGTAAACTAGTTAAGATCTAAGTAGGCTTTTTAGTTGTCATGTATTTGAGTCTGCACTATAAATAATATTTTTTCTCTAGTTATTCTGGTATCAAATCCATCTATATATAAATGTATAAATCGGTGGGTTGTGCTGCAGCCTTGATACAAGAAGGGTTCAAGTCCTGCATGGGGTTTGGTTGTTCCTCCCCTGCATGTGAGGATTTTCTCTGAGTAAAGCCTAAAAAAATGACTGTTTAGTTCTATATTTGGAAATGCCCTTACTTTTGATTGGGCATGCACAGATGTGTGTATCATCTGTCTTTGGGATGGATTGACAACTTGTACAACTTAAGGGGAGTGTGGCCTTGTGGTCAGGGCATAAAGCATGGAATCCTGAGGTTCTGAGTTTGAGCCCCACTCCCACAGACTCACACATTAGCTCTCTGAGCAAAAGACCCTTAACCCCACACTGCTCCCCAGGTGCCCCACGATGGCAGCCCACAGCTCCCCATGGGGATAGGTTAAATTCAGAGGTAGATTTCTCCAATGTGAGATCAGTAAAGTTCAATTATTATTACAGAGTGTGCCCTACTCTACAAAGGCAGGTGGAGAATAGAACCAGCAGTGATGTTTCTTGACCAAAAAAACAAGAGGCACCAAGTTGGGGGCAATGTTTTGCTGTTGCTTTTCATCATGAAAAAGAAGAAAAAGAAAAAGCAACAATTGGACAATAGATCTTTGACATATATTTAAATTGGCCACAGAGCCTCAACAAGTCTTTTTTGTGCTCTGGAACTGCAGCAAAGCTGTGATTCTATTTGAATAAAGCTGAGGCTAAAGTGCAACACACTAACATACTTCTGCAGCCATGTGTCCATGAATATCTGCTCAGAATCCATGCAGACATAAGCAACATTTTTATGAATACCTGTCTCACTACACTGGTTGGATGGAACAAGTTTCATACCGAAATGTGACACCAAGCTTAAAAGGCTCCACGGCCTGTGGCACCCAAGATAGAGGGCGAACTTTACCAGTGATGCCATGGCCGCTTCAGCACAGGGGTCATAACAGAGCCCAGGATAATTTCTAAGGCACTGGACCCTGTAGGCCCCTGTCTAGAACTACCCATGTTCACCATCTTCTATGTATTCCTGCAAAGACAAGTGTACGGTGACCAGATGTCCCAGATTTCCGGGGACAGTCCCCATTTTGTACCACCTGTCCCCAGCTAAAGCTGTGCCTGGAATGTCCCTGATTTTACAATTTTTATGAATGAGGGGGGGAAATGTTGTTTATAAACTGTTTTTTGTAGTAGAAAGAGCCCAAAACGGGCGTGCTTCGGTTGGCAGTGGTTAGTGCACGTGATGGCCAACGCGAGTTCGAATCCAACCTGTGGTCTTTTGCCGCATGTCTCTCCCCCTCTCTCATTCCCCCTTTCCTGTCAGCCTGCTGTCCAAAAAAAACAAACACTAGTGCCATTAGAAAACTAAAAAAGAAAGAGTGCGTGAGCATGCTGTGTGCAGAAACAGCTGTTAGCTAGCTGGTTGGCAGCTGTTATATAGTTAAGGAGCAGAGCGCATCACTTTTAAAATAGACAAGGAAGTTTGTTATCAGAAATGGTCGCATGTGTCCTGTGTTATGTTGAGTGTGTTAATCAGTTCATTTGATTTGAATTGGGCTGATCATTGTGATCATTGTTTGGTTCTTGCCCAGGTTAATAAAAAAAGGGGCTTTAACGTGCTTTGTTTTACTAAAGATGAGGACCGGAAATGTAACATAAACCAAGCTAATCAACAAAAAGTAAGATAAACCATTAGCTGCAGCTGGCATGAGGAAATTGACTCTGATAACATTAAACTGAAAATGGAAAACTCCTTGTAAGGAATTGACAAGGGTTCGCCTAAAGATGTTTTAGATCTGATCGGTGACCTTTAGTTTATATGTTCAGAGTTAGTTATTGTAAGTAGAGTTATAAGGTGTTTGGCCGTATTTTTTAAATACATATTAATAAATAAGTAAAAAAAAAACAATGAAAGCACCACTGTCCAAGTTTCTTATTTTTATTTTCATGATATGTATTTATTTTCATCTATGAGATAGAAATGTCCCCAGATTAGATTGCAGAAATCTGGTCACCCTAGACAAGTGGGTTTATAGGACAGAAAAATGGACGGAAATATGAATGTATATACACAACTATAGTAAATGGTAGGAAATATCGTGACAATGAGAAAGCATCTGAGTTGCAGGAATAATTTTTAACAAGGTTGAGCTTCCATAACGACAGTGCTAATGCTTATTGTTACTAGCAAGCCGGTTTTCTAATCTGACTCATAAAGGCCATATCTAAGCTTTAATTATCAGGAAAGGTGTTAAAGGTCCAATAGTCTGCACAATTTTACAGTTTTTTCACACTTATTTAGACTGGCAACCTGTCCAGGGAGTAACCCGCCTCTCTCCCATAGGCATGGAATAAGCCGGAAAAGATGGATGGATGGACAATTCTTTTTATCTTTTCTTTTTTATATAATTTGTGGACAAACCAATATGATCTGAAAAATTTGAGTCAAACTAATCAGGTTGAGTCTGTTTATTTTAAAACATTAATTGGTTTTCTAATTATTTTATCTGGGTTTATAGCGTTGATGAAAACAAAATGACCCTGACTTATAAAAACTGATGTGAAATCAACCAAAATACATTTCTCAGTACAGACAAAAATCATTAAAATATCATTCTGTCATGTTCGGTTTAAGGTTTCTAACCCACATGCAAAACACACGGAAACAGGAGAAAAGTTCAAGGGTTTATTGAACAAACACAGTGTCAATAAAGAACTGATCCAAGGGATAATCTGATCCAGGACTGGTCACGACTGGGTATACTGCAGAGGGGGACAGAGGGGTTAGCTGATGTCCAGGTAATTTGCAGGATGAGAGAGTGCAGGTCTGTACCTGTTCTGGAGTTTGAGCAGAGTGGCAGAGGGGGGGAACCAGGAGGGTCCAGAGGCTGTCGGCAGGCTGAGGGCTTGGTGGAGGCAGAGCTTGGTTTGAGTGTTTGCAGATCACAGGTTTGAGTTTCCCTTTCAGATTCTTCAGAGAGCGGGCAGGCAGGTCTTTGACAGGTTTGATTCTCCAGGGTTCTTCAGAGATCAAACAGACAGATTTCCAACAGAGAAACTCTTCAGGGTTTCTGGTTTCAGGCAGATTCAACCTGGGAAGCAGAGAGGACAAAACAGATTAGGTTCAGGTTTTCTGGGAGTCAGAGATTCAGACAGGCAGGTTGGCTCAGGCTTGCTAACCATAACTGGCAAAACACTCTGGCGCTGGAGTGATGTCCTCTGCCTCCTTATATACTGGTCTCCTGATGAGCAAACGAGCAACAGGTGGTGCAATCAGCTCCATCTCCAGGAGACCTAGAACGCCCTCTGGTGGAGAAAAGTGGACAGACCTCCACATCCCAACACATTCAAGTTTTTTTTTTCTTTGCAGATATTTCTTTCGTTCCTATAATAATTTTATTTCATACTTGCCTTGTTTCATTTCATGTCGCCAACGAATTCTTTAACCAGCTTATTCTTAACATACCACATCATGATCATGTATGTGAAAATACTGTACATGCAGAGACATGATGTCTCCATTAACCATTGTGAAACTTTCTGTTTCCAATAAAAAAAATAGTTGATCTTCTGGTTTTGCTGTGTCACCCTGACCAAATCAAACTTTAACCCAAGAACAAGCTGGCATTGGCAGGTTAGACCTTTAACTACCTATATCTGCTTCACACAATAAGAGACTAAACAGAATCAGTGTAGTTATTAAATCAGATTTGTTCTTGTAAGCATTCAATTAGAATCTACACATTTAATGTGTTGTTGCAATGCAACAAGAAAACTGTTTTAAGATTGAACATTGCACTGCTTACTAATTTTGTTTGACAAATTAGAGATTGCATTCATATTTTATGATGAGCATCACATCATTAATAAAACTAATTCGTTAGTTTAACAATTTAATTCAGCACGTTTTTGTCAACTTACTAAAAGAAGGGGGTTAAAAATTAGCTTACCTGATCAGCTTGAATTTCCTTGCTTGTATTCGGGTTGAGTTTCATGTCCAGTGGAACCAGTCAGAAAATCCAATGCAACCAGTTAGCCTCAGAAGTCAACTAACTAATAAATACCAGCAAGCCTTTGTGTAATTTAACGTCAGCAGTTTTGTGAAGGTCTCATATATTTTAGGGTACATAAGTGAATGAAAAGCATCATGAAATCTAAGAAATACAGCAGACGGGTAGTGATAAGGTTACTGGAAGCAGGGTTGGCTTAAAAAAATGGAAAGTAGAAATGGACGGTTACCATTTGCAGCAGATGTTTTTCCAGAGATAAATTAAATGGTTTAGATCAGGGGTCTTCAACGTTTTCTAGGCCAAGGACCCCCAAACTGATGACAAGATGGAGCAGGGACCCCCTAATTTTATATATTGTATAAAATTGTGTTATATCAAACTGGTCCTCTAGTCACTCTATTACAGATGGAGTCATGTAACGAAAGTAATTTCTCCCTGAGATTGTTAAAGTAAATTCTGATTCTGATTCCTGGTTGATGGGACAGGTGTTGTGAATGAAACGGTGCCCAGCTTGAAAGAGCTCC
>NW_015150899.1:489412-497074 GCF_000732505.1 Cyprinodon variegatus | reverse complement strand
ATTTGCCTTGCCTTGCCTTGCCTTTATAAGGATCCATTCTTGAATAAATATTTTCTCTGCCTTTGTGACAGGAATGCCTGTTTTGTAAAGGTAGAAAAAAAAACTCTTGATAAACTCTTTCTGTAAAGCAAAGGCATCTATTTCCTCTCAGTTGACCCAATACTTTCTTCTTCCTACCTTTTTATCTGTCATTTTTCTAGGGAAAAATAGGAGCGCATTAAAACCTGATATTGATGCTCCATTATCTTATTGGGAATCAGTTTGTTTATGTTTTGTGTTTCAAGAATCATCCACATTAATTAAAATTTGACAGTTCCAATTAAAACTGTAGCCCTATAATATTATGACGAGGTTCCCGCCGGGAGGTGGGCCGCCTCAACACAAACAGCACTGGTTTAATGTAAAGGTTGAGTGAACGGATCACAGAGCCTTGACGAGGAGTTTTCGAGAGCGTACGCGCACACGTGCCTCTTTCCCCTTTATTGTGCTTCCCTGCCATTACCCAGAACCTCATAAAGCTCATAGACAATAATGATCCTGCCATAGACTGTAATGATCCCGCCATTTCATGGGGTATTACACTATAATGATGATAGTTCTTCCCCTAACATTTGCATCCCATCCAACCTTTAGCTGCTGAGCAGCACCTCCATCTTACCTGGTAATTTATAGAGCAAGGGCGTGAATAAGACTCTCTGGAATAACACCATCCGCCACAAAGATTTATTACAAGAATGTTAACCAGGCAAAAATAATCCACCTGTAAGGTTTGTGTGGGAGTTTTTTCTTTTTCTTACGTGGTCAGTGTTCAGAAATAGAGACATTCCTGCAAACCCACCAATGACAGAAGATAAAAGATGATAGTAAGGTGGGTGTGAGACCTGGGAGGAGAGGGGAGGGAATTAGGGCGTGGCAGAATCATAAAAATACTCGACGGGGAAATGAGTTGAGAGGGAGACAAAAAAAACAAACTCGACTGTAGACGTGCTCTTTGGCTCACAAATTTTTCTGCACTGTTCTTTACAAACAGAGAGACAATGAGTGGCACAAAGACGACACACTCTCCAACACACACGATTGCGGGAAGGGGGGGGGTTGAAAAAAAAAAAAAACAAGCCTGTGCGTATTTTACTCTGAGAGTTAATGGGAATAAAATACCTTGGTGGATGAGTGCAGATGTGTTTGATACAAATAGTCATTTTCCTATTTGCTGCCTCATTGAGCATGATGAATGATGGGAGTCAGGGAGGCGGCGTGATGAATGGCAGCACCTTGGCTCCATTGCATGCCCTATTGATTCTCCTTCTTTATTACTCCTACAACCCAGCTGGCTGCTCCTGCCCTCCCTATACTCTCTGTTCTCCACTGACGGGGGGAGAAGAGGAGGAATAGGTGTGTTTGTTGGGGTGGGGGGGGACTTCTTCCTACTGTAAGGCCCCTCCTTCTACAAGAAAGGGCATAGCTGTGTGAACATGCAGGTGAACAAGCACGATGCGTAAGTGTGTGTTTCTTGCGGTCTGCTGGGAATTCACGGATAGGGGGGGAAAAAAATGAGTTTTCTGATTAGCAGATTAGAGGCCAGGAGTCTCTAATAGGGACTTGGCTGGGAGCAGCTTAGTACGATGGAGCTCCCAGATTACCAGTAGGGGTTGGAGGGGGTGATGTGGGAGGAACAAAACACCTATTAAGATTATACCACATTTTAAAAGTAAAAGAGAGTGAGGTGATATGGGAACATGCAGGGTTACTTAAATAACTTTGATGATTATCAGAAATGAATCAAATACATAACAGTAGCTTGATCAGCCAGAATGACTTAGATGGGGCATAAGTAGGTAAGGGCCCAGACTCACCAATCACAGCCCTAGAGGGAGTTTAAAATACAGCCACAGTTACCCATAATGCAACAGCGCTTTTTTTCATAACCATAACAGTAAAGACTGCAACCACAGTGGAAACACTTTTAATGATGCCCTTAATTGTGTCCCAAATGAGCTAGAATTTGAACAAGTGGCTGCTGTAGGAGCTTTTGTTTACAAAATTGATGTTTTTGTGTCACACCTGTAGTCATCTGATTGGTTTTTATCTATTGTAACTCTTTTAGTCTCGTCTTTTAAATCAGACTCTACTCGTCCTTTTCCAGAATGATGCAACGTATAAATGGCGTAGGTGCTCTGACTGGCCAGGCTAGCTTAAAGGTTTTTTTAATTTTCCATTTTTGTTTTATAGATGCACTCTGGTAATAACACAAATTGGATGGATGTGATGAAATCATCTTAGACTAACTTTGCTTTATTTTTTTGTTTCCAAAGTGGGTTTAGTCAGGAATTTCCCTTGACCTCCAGAGAACTTTTAAATAGGTAAAAAGCGGTACTAAAACAAAATATTTACAGTCTACAGTTGCCTTAAAGCATGTTGACAATACCAGCTTCTTGGTTCTTGGAATCAGGCCTGGTCTTAGGAGATTTTAAATCACTTACACCAGGTATTTTTACCGTAATAACCTAACCTATATAGTTGAAATGTGATCTCCAACTTCAGTCTTTAAGACTAACTGCTCTGCTTTTAGATGAATCCCTTATCAATCAAACCTGATCAAATAAGTGGCTCGTTACCATGCCAATGCCAGATGCAATGGCATGTTTATGAAATGGTCGATCATTTGATTAATCTCTGTTGGAGAAGAGATGCCCGTAAAAGTTGCAAAGCCGTAGCTCTCGAGGACTAAACCTACCCAAATATTTTAGCTTAACTAAGTATTTGTAATGCCTTAACTCAACAGAGTAGCTTACCAATCTGCATACCTGTTTATGGATGTGTTTGCGTTTGTTCAGGTAGAGCTTTAAGTGATCAGTCTGACTAGAAAAGCGTTAGATATATTCGATCCAGTTACGTTTTAAGTAGTTGTTTTATTTTGACTAAACCAAACAGATTCACTGCTATAAATTAACAGAATAAATGTTATTCCTTATACTAAACAATGAAAATGTATATTTGCTTTAGCTTTTTGTAGTTCTTTTCTTAAAGGCTGTAGCCCCGGTTTTGCCTAGGATCATCCATGTTCATGTCCGTCCCGTAATAACGTCCAGAAAGTGGATTCATCCCAACAGTCCGGACCTCCTATCCTACCCTGGATAGTGGTCGGACTGTTGAGTCCCCAAATAGGTGAAGGGACAGGAGGTGGGAGCTACAACATGCCCCTATGTTCTCAGTTTTATCTGGTAGCTTCTTTCAGTATCTTGCCTCCCTGCACTGCACCGCTTGTTAACTCACCTGCCCATCAAGCTGCCCAGTGCAAATGCTTCTTGGTTTTCTCATTAGATGTCAGATCCCCCTGCTATTCCTACCAACCACTTTCCCTGTGCTGCTCTTGTGGTTTACTATTTTGGATGCCCCTGGACTCTAGTTTTTTTTTTAAAGTTGTTCTTTTATCAGTAAAAATGTTGTTGTTTTTTACCTCCCTGAATTTGGGCCATGCTCTGTACCATTACAGGACAACCTCACAATAACTGTTTTCAGATACTCTTTCTTGCTCTTAAAAGTGAACCATGCCTTCTAGACTTGGGGTTGGTTAAGTAAGAGATAAAACAAGCGTCATATAGAAATCAGTTTGAGTGACAACTCTGCGTTTTCTGTAGAGGAGTCTAAAGAAGAAGAGTGAACAGAACTCACTCTGTGGGACTTTAACCCCGTTCCCATTGGTTCTGTCAAAACAAAGGCCTGCTCATCCATCCGTCCCTTCATCTGAGTCCACATCTGAGAGGCTGGGCGCTCGGCCTGGGCCGACAGCTCCTGTGGGGGACTGGTGATGCGAGTGTGTTGTCATCAACCTGTCTGCATGATGAACGTTTCTTCCTGGTCAGGATGCAGCTAACCGGGACGTGATTGGCTCTCAGGATGCCACCGGAAGATTAACTAAGGGTCGTGACAACAGGCACAGGAAAGCTGGAGAATTAAGAAATGTGCAAAAGTCAGACATGCTGACAAGTCTTCTGCTCTCTGTGCAGACATGGTGACTTGCTAAAGTTTCAATCCCCTCAACCGTTATTATTTTATGCCTCTGACCATCGGGATGCAGCAAATAAGTGAAGTGGAAGAAAACAATGGTTCTCAAAATGTATACAAAAACATTCATCTGTGTCATCAGCCAATATATATATATATATATATATATATATATATATATATATATATATATATATAGATCCTGCATATGCTGTTATTGAAAGCATTCATATGCTGTTGTGTGCCGCCATTTTTTAAATACTCACCTTTCCTACGTGGCTCTAGCAGAACAGAAGATGCTTACATGCTAACAATCAATATTGTAATATTACTTTAAAAAGATGTTGTTATTTCTATGAAGTTGTAAAAATCCATATTAACTGATAAACTGATTAACTGATAAGACAACTTTATATATATATGTCAATAGTTCTATTCATAGACATAAAACCTAAATCATTAATAATTTCCCAATTTATCAGTTATCTAATATTTTTTTTTTAGATTATATATACATGAATATATGATAGCTGTAGGTATAAATTCCAAAAAAGTCAACAAAAAACAGTGCACTGCACCTTGTTTTCAAGTTTTAAGACATTTCGCTTCCCATTAAGTAAGCTTTTTCATTTCATCTTAGGTGTGGGGGTTTTGTCTTTTGGATGCACTAGAGTGGCGCTGCATGTATTTAACCATAGACCTCTTAAGGTTTATGTATTAAACCTGTGACATTAGCGTTAGTAGATAACTGACTGGTTAGCGGATTCCTCCACAGCAGGAACTTGATTCATAATACATGTTTGGTCACAAAATATGGTGTAATACCAGCAAGCTGATCAGGAACAGCTGATCAGTGTTGTGAGGTAAATATTCATTACTTTAAAACTCATTTGACAAATGTGTTTTCATGTGTTTCCATGTGTTTTAATCTCCTCTTATACTCCTCTCATTCACTATCTAAAGAAAAAGTTACAAACTTAGCAAAGTGAGCGCAAAAAACTTTATCTATATTTTGCTGTTTCCATCAAGCTCTTCTAATACAATACATCAAAACGTGCATTATAAAGTGATGAAAACCCGTCAAATGTTCAGACCGAAATCAAATCAAAAATCTGTGACAAAGCTTGAACATTTCTGTTAACAGATATCCTTTGTCTTTGTTATGAAAGAATCAGCAGAAATACAAATACCAGCAACATTTCTCAGATTTATGGGAAAACTTTGCACACCTTTACTTTCACTTCATAACTCGGAGTCCTATTCCAATCTATTTTATATAGTCTTTATGAAACATGTTGAAGCTTTGGCTCCTAAGATGTTGGCAGTTTTAAAAAAAAATATATATATATATATATTCAAGGTTTTGTTAACTAGTCTCATATTGCTGATTGAAAAATACCCTCAATGAATAAAAATGCACAATCTCTGCAGCCGATTAATAAAAATTTGATTCATTTCCAAAAAAGGACCCGTTAAACAGAAATAATCCCAAACAATAACATGCATGCACACATCACCCTCTGAGGCCCTCAGACGCACCAGTGGGTCTCACAAATGCACCCTAACACACAAGCACGGCGCTCTCAGCGTGGCTCATACACAAAGCTTCCCAGACTTAAATTACAAATGTTTCAGCGGATTGGAGTTGCAGGACATAATGAAGCAGTGCGGCACGCTGAGAGGTAATTACCCAGCGGCACTCCTGGTGTTCCTGCAGCCCGGCGAGGTGAGGGAGAAGATGAATAGCCAAAGTACGAAACCACTGACCCCTCAAAAGTTTCATTTACCATCTCCTCCTCTCTGTCTCCCCTCCCTCTGGTTTTGGGAAGCTTGGAAGAAGTAATCATCTTGGGACAGTTTTGGTAGGTTGATGAATGGTGTGTGTGGCTTTGGTGCTCATACGCACATGGACACCTATTTATCTGCTCCGGCCTAAACCCAGCCGAGCAGGGCCTTATTGAGTCACCAGAGCCAGCAGAGTGGAGAGACAGGCCAAGGGAGGAGAGAGGGAGGAAGAGGATGAGGAGGAAGGTGGGCTTAGAGGGATGGAGTGGTGGAAGGAGGACAGACTGCCTGGCCTGGAGAGGTGAAGCCGATCAATCCCCCTCCCCTCAGCCTATCAGTCATGTCCTCTCACTCTGTCCGTTTCTGCTGATGACACAGTTTCTCTGCCCATCGGCCCATTTCCAGGCCAGGGAGAGAAAAGTCTGGCTGCATGTGTGGATTTGCCTTGAGTGTGGATGTCTGTGTGTGTCAGTCAGAGTTGCAGAGATCCTCCTGAGGGGCTGTCAGGAGTTGGAGTAGTGTATAGGGAGGCTGGCTGTACTGTCAAAGTTTCCCCTCTTTCTGCAGCGAGATGCAGGGAAGGGATCGCAGAGCTGTGGCCCCTCAGGTGAGCTCGGCTCTGCCTCCTCTCCCAGGCGTGCCAGTGAAGGTGGCAGCATCCAAAGCCTTGTCAATGCATAATGCATTAGAGGCCCCCCTTCTACTGACAGCCCCTTCCCCTCCAGAAGCCAGGCCAGCTAATCAGAAATGACACATTCGAACGTACGGGCGTACACACACATGCGCACGCCGCGCAGACGTGCACGGGCAGAAATTTACTAATCAAAAAGTGTATTTCCTAGAGGCCGACTCCCAGGAGAAATCCAGCTGGAAGAAATTGGAATAATTTATTAGCTTACAAGTTTTCGTTGACAGTTAGCCCGAGGCTATTTATCTCCGTAATAGAGAACGTCTCCAATGTGGCAAAATTGACCAAATCAAACAGCTTTGATCAGAAAATGAATCTGGCAAGGCTGTCTGTCTCTGGGTGTCCCAGGAGGTGAGAGGCAAACAAACAAAACTGTGAGATGGAGAAACAGACTCAGAGAGAGAGAGGGATTATTTAACAAGTGACCACAGGGAGGAGGGAAAAGAAGAGTGAAGGATAGGTTCACACTGCAAGTGAAATTATGATCAAATCAACGAAATGCGACCGGTGATATTTATAATAGAGGATACTGCTGGATAACTAATGACAACAGCAGAACATCAGAGCAATTTGTTGAGTTTACAGTCTCTCGTCATCAAGTCTGAGATGGTAGAAATTGTTCTGCTTTTTCATATTACAGCTGCAGAATGCCTAATTTACTTTGTCATCTGGTGAAAGATGAAAAGAGCAAGGACATCTATTTGACAGAATGAAAAAGAATCCGGTCAGCACTAGTCACTCCAACAACACACGCTAATGGTTTGCTTTGGCTTAGTTTAGATTAATTAGTGTGTTACAATGTTTACAGTTGGTTTTATACCTCTAACAATAACATGAAAAGCTGGGCCGAGGTGTAAGCTCACTTTGCTACTGCATAAGGACCCCTGCTAGCCTAAAAGTCCTAAGAGCAATTGAAATAACATGGGAAAGGTTTATAAAAGAAAGAAGGACAGAAGTAAAACATTCCAAAGGAACCATCCAGATTGATGTAAAGCCTTGTTGGAAAACCCTCTATGGTCTGATTAAACCAAACTCAACCTTGAATCCACCATTCCAAAAATTCATCTTAGAATAAAACAGTATCATACATGACAGCGCAGCATGAAGAGAAATATGGTGGTGGCACACTGGAAAAACGATCTAGAAATAAGTAAAAAGTTCTTAAATTAAGCGTATTTACCCTT
>NW_015150899.1:472844-489058 GCF_000732505.1 Cyprinodon variegatus | reverse complement strand
GTATTTCCCCCACAGGCCACCAGGGCAGCCGAGAATACCTTTGTTCAACCTGAAATGACTCATTTAATCACCCATAACGTTATGGAACACATTAACTAACTGAAAAATGTTGCATAGTGTGCCTTTAAAGGGGTCATGGAATGATTCTATAGGTTATTTGGTGCTGGTCTTTCAGGTCTCTGAATAGGGTGTGTAACATTGGTTGAGCTGAAAATGGCATATTTGCTGTTCTATGAGCCCTAATGCAAGCCTGGTTAAAGAATGAAATGACAGGTTTTCTTCCTTTTATGGTATGCTATGGTATGCGCTGATTGGTTGGTTTACAAAGAGCGAAGCTGCTGAGCAAAGACGCATCATAGCAACAAGCACTCACTCACTGAAACATAAAATTGTTTATATGGTTGGGTGACCAGATGCCCCCTTTTACCAGGACATGTCTTACTTTTGATACCTAAAAAAATGTCCGTGGGGAATTTTAAAATGGCCCGGGATTTTGGTTGACTACAGTGCAACCGCCACCCATAAAAACAAAGAAAATGGATTTACAGAACTACTTATTTCAGGAGCTTCCTGATTCTCTCCCTGTCTGTTATACTGGGGATAGACCTATGTTGAATTGGACCACAATTGACACACATATGATCCACAAAGACACATCTGCAGCTTCTATACTCCCTGCAGCTAATAGATGATATTCTAGTAAAACTCTACAGCACAGACCACAGCTTACATCACACAAAAGACAGAAGTAGAAAACATACAGTAGCCATTTTCAAAACTTTCAAACCCTTTTCGTGTCACTAAAAAGTGACAGTAATTTCTTTTCAAGAGTTTATCATGATGTTGATCATGGTTATTTATCTGGTTCTGATTAAAGATGTCTTCAGATGTTTATATTTATATATCCTGACCAGTAGGAGCTAGCGTTCATCCACCTCATATTTCCTCATGAAGCTGTTGACGTACTTACAATTTCTTTTTAGGGTGCAGAAATTCAGGATTCTTGGAGTGGCATGGGAGCTAAAATTATATAATTTGGTCAAAAAGCAAAAAGCTATTACTGTTATGTGAAGCAGGACATGGTGAATAATGTATTGGTGAATCAGCTGATAGACCAGCAGTGCTAAGCAACATGTAGGGGCAGGGCGAGGGATGAGAGAAAGCTGCATTCTACTGTGCTCAAAAATTAGAGTTCAGACACCTAAGAAGAGTGCACTATAACTGAACATATGCAGATGTTTTGTATACAATCAATGTGTCCCCTTGTTTAACGATATAGAAACAGAGGAAGAAGAATGCTAACAGATAATTCTACAACCTTCCCTATTTTTTTTTCTTATAATATGGCAACCTTATTAAGTAAAATGCAAGGAATTGCTTGGACTCTTCTCTTTTTTTCCCAGTCAGAACAGGGAATTTCATAAAAATGACTTTAAATCATAGGAGTGGAAGAACATTAAGAAGTATTAAAACCCTCATTATATAAAAACCTTGGTCTGCCTTGATATCACTAACAGGCCCATGCAGTCTCAGTTCAAATCTTCCTCCACACTTGTCCACCGTAACACAATCCCCCGCTCTTCAATCTCTCGCCTACTTAAGGGATTTGCAGACACTTCTAAGCCAAACCTATTTCCACTCCTACACAGTATATATCTCTGTCACTCTGTCTCAGTGACAAAGACACTGAGGCGAGCTGTAAAACACGCTTTTGACACGATCCCCAGGCATGCCTCTCACAGCGAGGGACACATTCATTTGTCGAGCTGGCTGACAGACAGTCCAAAGGGTCATCGGGCTGACACCGAAAAGGGGACAGTAAACACACCGCAACCGTCTCAATTAGCAGCCGGGCCCTTTGATTCCCAGCTGTCACGCTTAGATCTTAGAGATGGGTCTTATTATGTTAAATGGGTGTCAGTCACACAGGCTTCAAGGCTGCAAAACATGAAGAGGCATTGGTAGAGATAGGCCTTAAAGAAAGTTCTGAAGCTCAAGCTGAAAATATCAAAATAAAACATCTTTCTAGAATGTTAAAAATATATAATAACTGTCAAATCAAAATGTAAACATTAAAATATTTACATGATGGAGAAACAGAAATCAATTCAAAAGTGTGAATTGATGAAAGAATTGAAATGAATTGAAATATTTATTTTGTAACCTTTAAAAAACTTGTGTTAGAACTGTAAATATACAGTCATATGTTTATATTACTTTTTTATGTATTTATTACTGTTTTCAAGGCTGCATTTCTGTTAGGAATCCAGTTTGTGTGGGTTGTGTTTTTTGTGTTTTATCCCTCCACCACCAGGTGGCGCCTGGTTCTCGTTGGCCCTTTCACACACCTGCAGATGGTTGCCTCATTTCCTGAGGACTCTTAAGCTGCTAACTGCCACTACCTCGACGCCAGAGTGTTTGCCAGTTTTGGGTACTCTAGCCAAGCTGAGTTTTGCTGAGTCAAACTGAGTTTTTGTCAACCTGAGTCTTAACCTTGTTGTTTTTGTCTTTGCCTCTCGGCAGGAAGTCATCCTGAAAACCGGATGTTTTGGACCTTCTCCCCCTGGAAGGATCGTCTTGAGCTTCAAACTGAGCTGGGGATTCAAACTGGAGGTTTGGATCTACTTTTCCCCAAGGGATTGTTTGAGCTTCACACTGAGCAGGGGATTCATCTCCACAAGAACGTTCAAGTACCAAAGGAAATCTAGTGGCAGTCAGCACCTCCGCCCCTCAATGAAACACCTTAACCTGGGTAAACCCTGTCCGCCCTCCAACGAGCAAACCAATTTGTGGAACAACCCACAATGACTGGATTCAGAGAAAGACACCTTTTCTGGAAACGTGAGTCCTGTTGCTTTTTCTGCCTTTTCCAAATCTGATCTCAAATTTCCCACTGAGCCTGAACTAAACACAGAAACTTCCCCTTTCACTTTTCAGTCCAGGTTCGCCAGCGTTCAGCGCAGCACTGGACCCATTTCTACTAGTTTTCAATAAACCTTTTAAACCTTCCCCTGGTTCTTCTGAGTGTTTTTCTGCATGTGGGTCAGATCTTTGAATAAGATCATCACAACTTATAAAAAAATGAAATTGTCTAGAGCTGTTTTTGTATGTTCTCGTGTAAACAAAATTACAAAATAAATCTGTCTAAGTTAAAATGTATCCCTTGCCTTTGCATTCAGTTACTTTGAGTAAACAAGCCCATGGCATGATGCTGCTAGTACCATGGGTCATGCTGGGAATGGTGTGTCCAAGGTAAAGCAGAATGATAATTATCTAAGAAGTTATGCAAAAGGATCTTCCCTACCTTTAGCATCAAATATTTCTTAAAACTATCTCCATAGCACGTTGTTGCCAATACCTTATCTATGTTTTCAGGTACAAGAGTTGCTTGCTTTTAACCCCACTTACATAAGAAAGTAGATGGACAAAGGATTCAAGGAATTTTAAATATTTAGCCAACACTTTGAGCCTCAATCTGGCAGAAAAGTAAAGTTAACTCAGTGACCTCACAGCTG
Organism: Cyprinodon variegatus; assembly: GCF_000732505.1. NCBI lineage: Eukaryota > Metazoa > Chordata > Actinopteri > Cyprinodontiformes > Cyprinodontidae > Cyprinodon > Cyprinodon variegatus. The sequence continues at coordinate 485,543 of NW_015150899.1, read as the reverse complement.
AAGGGGGAAGTTTACAGAACAGCAAATTTCTCTATAAATGGGCAGCCGCATGGTAAGGAAACAATGATTGGATCAAAGACGGAAATTTCTCCACGGACTGGCATTAGCATTGACCCCCCCATCCTCCTCACACACCCCACCCACCTCCACCTGTTTGGCTCCGCTCCTCCTCCCTCTCCCTCGTCCTCTCCAATCTATCCGCCTAATGAATTTTTACCTGGCACAGACTGCTTTAAACTCCATTTGGATTTGTGCCTACAATTACCTCCTCAGAGTCTCCAAAGTAACTGCGCACAGCCTAATTAGTATGCATTATCAATTAACAAACTTAATAGCTGGCAGATTGATTGGATCCTCGGTAGAAGGTGGTGGGTGGGGAGGGGGGGTGGCAGAGCTGGAGCGAAACACAAAATGAAAAATCTTCTCCCTGTGCGCTTCTCACTTCTCCTGCACACAGATTCCCATCTGTACCATAACTATGCATTCCAATGACTTCACATAAACACATCACTACACATGTGAACCCTTTACCAGGGAGGCCATTAGAAATGTGCTTCATTTTGGAAATGAGATCAAATATACAAAAGGATCATGGTCTGTTTTTATGCACAATCTGCACAGTAAAACATTGGGAGTTAAAAAGAGTCAGCCTATTTTACTCTAAATAGAGTATTCATAACTATACTGACTGTAGATCTGCTCAAGCGTTGGAGTTAATGGTCAGTTGAATATCCGACAGCCATGCTGTGTAACTTTTACTCTATATGGTGCTGATTACCTCCCAGTCTCTGAGAGGTTTTCCTGATTTTGACACTAAAACTAGTTTACTTATAAGAAAAGTTGACACTTTCTATAGAGTAAATTTTGCACTAATTTGGACTGGGACCAAATGTTATCTAAAGTAGAGTTATATTCAATTCTGTAGGTGTTAAAGTCACTCTTGGATTTTTATTTTTCTATCCTAGATATTATCAGAATTAGATGTAAAGTCTGCGCCTTCTGTTAAAACAAAAACATAACTTCCTATAAGTTTCCTTAGAACATCCTCAGAGCTGCAGATGGGATTATGAAAGAGGTGCCCTGTGGGGGATAGTGAGGGGAACCGAGAAGGTCATCTGAGTGCATTGGTGGGTAAGAACTAGTTACATTTACTTAGTTACATTTACTTACATAACTATTTAAACAAAATTGGCTTTTAGAAGTAGTTTTACTGTCCAGTATTTTTTACTCTTACTTGACAAGCATTATTAAGTAGTATCGCTTTTTCTGAAACGCTAAGTGAATTGGGAACAGACTTGTTTTATTCAAAGATGCACCGGAGAGACATGCCTAGAGTTTATCTTAAAGAGAGACTTTGTGTTTGTTTTATTGTTGTTTTCTATCTGTGGAGCCCAGTGAGCCGTTTGGAGGTGGGCTGAACGATAAACAGTCGGAAGTACAGACCGTTTAGAAGTACTTAACACTATTCTAAAATGCACTATATTGTCACAAGTATTTGTTCACGCCACCAAATCAATGGATTTAGATCTTTCAATCACTATCATGGCTGCAGGTGAAAAAATGAGTGTAGAGAAATGTTAAAGCACCAAAAAGAAAAAAGAAAAAAAACACTCAAGAAGATCCTAACAGAATAGTTCAATTTGCTATTGCAGGGAGCAGGGAATCCAGACATTTGACTCTACAGACTAAGACTAGGATCTTATTAAGAATCATCTTCATGTAAAAGAATTAAATACTTTTTCTGATATAGTGCCTGATCATAAACTGCTGTACACACTGCTTTAAAAAATTGGTACAACTTTACAATAAGGCTCCACTTATAAATGGCTAATAATACTGACCTGTAAACATTTTATCACTCATTCATAAGTGTTTATGTTTACTTATGCCAATTGTTCTTAAAAGTTAGTCACAGAGCCTGAAATGCTGAACATCAGAAATGCTAAATAAAATACATTGTCAACTAATTAAGGCTCACTATTAAAGAACCGGTCAGTTTTGTTTCTTTTTCCTCCCTAATAATAAACCCTTATCAATGGGTTATAAAGTCTTTACAGATTAATTGATAATATACCATTAAACTGCTTATTAACGATCTACAAGGCCCCCATACGTTTTATGTTGAAAGAAAACATTTGAAATAAAGTATATTTTACCTTTTTTTTTTTTTTTTTAGTTTTTGCATTTTAGTATTTAAATCCCCAAAATTATAAATAATTTTATGTTTTTGTCTTCCTGATTATGATGTCATGATAACTTATTCACTGAGTAGCCTTCTTACTAAAGGCTTATTTAATCCCACATCAGTAATACTTTGGTCTGTTAATGTCTAATATATGAGAAAAAATAAGTTTGAAGTAATGTATATAATCACGTATTATATATTCTTAACATTATAATCGCTTGGGTATATTTTCATGGCTAACTACACACCTCTGTCTGGTTGCACAGAACTGCTGTTTCATCCTGTCTAAAGCAGTCAGTAAGCCTTAGCATGATATTACAGGGATAATGTTGTACTGATTTTAAAGAACTATCAACCATTATCATCACCCCTGTAAAGATGGGTAAAAAGGCCTGTTGATAAATAATGAATTTATGAGTTTCCGAGCCAAGTCCGGCCTTTTGCATCAGTTCTAGTTGTTACTCAAAATTGAGATGTCAATAAAATTATGATTTTTAAAGATATAGCTGTCTTAGTTGAAAGGCATTTTCTGCAATCTTTCCCATTTTGTAGAGTTGCATAAAAAATAATCTGTTTTATGTCATTCTCATATTTATATTTATGTCATTTTTATATGAAGCATACATACTCTGCAAAGACAGAAATGTTCCCTGATCAGATCTCCAAAAAACAAAATGATGTTATTCTGTTCTTACAGATGTGTTTCAAAAGTTTTTTTTTTGTTTGTTTATAATAGACATTCTGGTTAAAACCTTTTTCTTGAGATTGGTCAGAAATTTGAAAGGGACGTAGTTACTATGCTGAAAAATGATGAATTTTGAGAACCTATTGGTACTTTCCAGGAGAAAGACAGAATATGTTTTTGTAAAAGTATTAAAATGATATAGCTTCTTCAAATATTCAAATAATTTTGCTTCCGCCCCTTAAATTTGACTAAAAGTTACATACTTAAACACTTTATATTCATAATTAACATTTTATGGTGGTATAGCTAAAGAAATACAGATAAAACCTCTATGTAGGAAGAAGGGCATCTGGGAGCTTTTGATTGTATGTGTTTACATTTTTTTAAATATTTTATAAGCTCCAAATTAACAGCATCTCTAACAACCTGCAGCATTTTGTGTTTAAACTAAAGAAAAGCGGCTTTATTCTTTTAAAGTGTGATACTTCAGGTCTGCTTCTATTTTATCTAAAAAAAAACTAAAAAAACTGGATTTTTTTTTTCTCAAAACAAGTGCATGAAAATGTGTTAATATCTTATTTGTATCAAGGGAAGTGTACTTTTCTATCTCCACCCCCAATCAGCTTCTCTGGACCTGCTCTTGGTGTATTTGTTAGAAAAAAAAAGAAAAAAAAAAGCTGTATTTTCTTAGAAGATTACAAAGCTGAAGAATGCTGCCTTCTCTCCCTGTGACATAAATAGATGCGGTATTTGTTGTGCTTCATTTCTGCTGCAGCAAATTAAGTAAACATGCAGCTGAGAATTTTTAGAACAAGTTCAAGAACATAATTAGACTCCCCCTAAGACTGTTGGAGCTGTGTTATTTACTCTCTAATTTACAGTGTAGATAAGGTAGCTGTTAAGCTTGACTCTTAATATTTGATGTGGGGTTTTTTTTATTGTTTGTTTTTTTCAGATCTTGTTTTTTGGAAAGAGACTAGGTTGGTTTTTAACAGCTGCTACTGACTAAAACAAAGGAGTCTTCTAACATTATAGTGGGACATGTACGTTCTTATTTCTTCATTCTGTTATTTAGTAAAGTTACTGATGATATTTTCTATTCATATACTTGTTCGTTTTTTTTTTTTGTTTTTTTTTTTTTGTTTTTAGGATGGAAGGAAGGAAGGCCCTGCTCAAGGTATATTTGAAATATCCTAAAATCCTGCTAAATAGAAACTCTTTCATTGTCCAGCGTGGATCTGGATTGGGTTTCTGGAACAGATCTAGGTCACTGGTGGGTTGCAGTTTCTACAGAGATTCTTCAATTGCTTCAAGTGTGGCACATATACTTAGTTATTATTAAATTAATGAGCCTGGTACAGTCACTAGAGTCACAAAATATGGCCCTGATCCATTTCCATGGTTGTAATACTTATTATTTGAAAGGAAAGCCTAAGATTTGCTGAAAAATGTAAAATAGAAGCCAAATTGTTTTAAATTTTGTCATATCATAAGCATAAATCTATTTTTTTTATTTGGATTTTAAATGATAGATACATTTAGAATAGTATGTAATTGTAAAATAGATGAAGGGGAGGTTTTTAAAAATGGTTTTGATATAGAAATCTTGAAAGTGTTCCAAATATACTTTAAAAAAATACTTAAAACCAGTTCAAGCACCTTCCTTTAGAATTTATGTAACTAGTGAGAAGTATAGACTATAATTACCGGTACTTGTTTTTACCGCTATATGGTTATACTTTAAATCCAATTCATGATCTGTGGTAGGATCAGAAAATGAGACCAAGTCCCAAATAAGTAAATTATTTCAGTCTGAAATTAAAGAAACGGCAAGAATAGATGAAGCCATAAATCCTGAGTCGAGAGATATGGAATTAATCTAAACTGTTAGAACAATTATTACTGTTTCTTTGTTGTTTTTTAAAGGGATCATGTACTGAAGAACTTTAATTCATTTCTGAAATACTTAAACTCTCTGATGAGAAACATATTAACTTAGCATCTACAATGTATATTTGTAATTACAGGGTTTATTGTGACTTCTACTATGCTACGGTGGGATTTTGGCCACTTCTTCCTTGGATTTTGCTTTAATTCTATTCTGTTTGATGGCTTTCACACACCAGCCTCTTTAATATTAAGCTAAAGCATTTGATTCAAAGATGCTCTTTCTACTTTTGATTGTTGACCACCTGCATATCCCAAGTAGACTTGAGCTTGAGGTCACAAACACATCTATAAATCCTCCTTCAGCTTTTCTTAAACAGAGGATTTAATAATTTATGTTCTTCAGAGAAACAAGCCCCAGATTATGACACTCAGTAAAACCAGTGACTGCAGAGAGGATGCTTTTTCCCTGAAATGTTGTCTTTCATCTCAGATATATGAGCACATGCACCTTTCAAAAAGTGTTCCTCTTGTCTCGTTGGTTCAAAGAGTGTTTGCTTAGAAATCTTTGGGATCATAAAAATATCTTTATTAAGACAATGTGAGATCTCTCATTTTTGGGTCAACAGTAGTTTTCCAGTGTGCATATTTCCTGTTTCTTTTTTCATTTGAGTTAAAAAGCCTTAAAATCATTAACCATATTTGGGTCCAGGCAGAATGTGTTGTTTTAAGGAACCTTCAGCCTACTTTATCATGTCAGATGTGCTTCATGTCTTGATTCTACAGGTCTGGCAGTTGTTAGACATTTTGTTTTAATAAAACCTTGGCTTGAAAGGCAGTTTACCATGAATTTATCTATCAGCAAATCATCTTACCATTGGGGGTAAGATGATTTGCTGATAGACTGATTTACTGTAGTTTCTTTAATGCATGAATTCCAAAGGTAGGGGTTAGGAACCCCCAGGGGATCGCAAGACAAAGTAGGTTGGTCCCAAAAAATGTTTTATTATTTTTTTTTTAATCACTGTGATATATGGAGGGCCAAAATATATCCATAAAAGTGAATCTCCCATTTAGTAAATAAATGTACTGTGAATCAAAAGTCCCATTAATTAAATCCAATATATTTAAGACGATGATTTATAAAAATAAATGTTATTTTTAAAAAAAAACATTTGTTTAGAAATAATTACTATTTGTTCACTTTATGTGTATGAATCAAAATATAGAGTGAAGTACTTACAGTATATATTTTTTGGTGGTCTTCAAGTCAGTTTCATTGTTATTTCTGGAGTCACAGCCTGAAATAGTATTTGGTTATGTGGCAAAGACAGTTTGCTTTACTGATATACTAAGGAACTATTCACCATCTGACTGACTGACATCCTAGAGATCTTTCTGACTTTAATCTGCATGTGAGTTGTTTTAGTCTATATGAGCCTTAACGCTGATTTTTTTTTAACTATTTGCCCTTCCTAGATAGATTAAAGTGCTAAAATCTATTTTTATTCTCACATGATTCTTCTTCTATTGTTTTTTAAAAGAGATGAGCTGCGTTTAAGAGAATTAAGGGTGTAGAAACTTTTCAAAGTAATCAGATATTGACGTTACTAGTTAAATTAACCTTCAAATTATCGGTGCAGTTCCTGTGTATGTATAATCATCTAAAATGGTATTTTTTTTTTATAAACACAGGCCCTGACCTGTAAATTCTAGCTGAGCTGAGACAGTAAATGAGAATTCATGTAGTTCAGAAGCTTTGGAGAGAAGGAAATTGACGAGCTGTGTGTTTAGATTTAAAGAGTTATGGCAGACAGAAATGGGGACTATCAGCGACACGTGACTTAAGAAACCAATTTGTCTGGTAGATGAAAATGTTTGTTAAAGCAGCAATTCATTCTGGGGACACTGACGTCGCCATTAAAATGTGCTGTCTGACATAAAAGTCGCTGAGTGGATAGGAACGTCTCTATTTTTCATTCCTCTTTTAATTAATGCCCCCTTTTTCTGCAAATCCTTTTGAAATCCCATCTGAATCAAACAAATACAGCTGCTTTATCTGGTGATCTGGTGGTTGTGCTGTAAATCTAAATAGAACATTTCCACCTCTGTGTCAAACATCATCATATCTGGTCTGTTCGTTAAAATGAATAACTTCCGGCCTCCTTTAGAGCAGCTACCATCATTCTCCAGTTTCATTTTTTCACCCTTTTTTTAACCAGTAAAAATAATAATTCACTCTAATATCGGTCTTTATGCACAGCGCTAATGCTTGAATAACATTCATAAACGCATTACCAAAACATGTTTGACAGAGTCACTTTACATGCAAATTGGCCAATCCGTCCTTAGCCCTGAGTGCGCTGTCCGTGGTGCTGGAATTAATGCACGCTGATTCTCTGCCCCCCTGCGCTGTAGTGAATCCAAATGTTTTCACCTGATTCAAACGGTTTGATTGGAGAAGCTTGCTTATTTACATAAATATCAATAAGACGGCATTATCACAATTAGCCGCCCTATTGGTCACCAACTTTATGTGCTTGGAAATATACTTTATTTTCATTAGGAGGCATGAAATGCAGTCATTAAGGCATTAATTAGGGCCGATATAAACAATTATATGAGTTAGTTTTGCAGTTATCCTGTAATGGGTCATTGTTGTGAAGGAATCAAAGCAAGCATGACTATAATCTCTACACAATGCCACTTAAGAAAGGACAAGGGGCGTGAATTCCTGCAACAAAATGAACAAATGGAATAATGGTTGTGCTTTGATAAAGGTGTATATTAATATATATAGGTATTTGTGGTAGAGAAGGTCTCTCAACACCACAGCAGGGGGCTCATGTGGATACAAAAAACAATCCATTACCTGGTGCAAACAGCGGTTGTCGGGATAGTTCATGGTGCTGTGATACAGCAGGCAGAGATGTGGTGTAAATGCAGGGAAGCAGCAAAATTGAAGAGTCACATACAATGAGCATCATCCCAGGAAAGAGGGGTGTAGGGAAAGGAGAGCACATTCAGCAAAACACAAAGCAGCTTTGGAGAAGAGAGAAAAAAAATCTTTCCTTTATGAGAAATATGGCTGAATTGTTTACTTATACTTAAAAAAAGAGAAAAATATAAGAAAACAAGATGACCCTTGGATGGCTCGAAGTAAGACTGCCTGTCAGTTCCTCAAAAATACCAGCTACTATTTCATAGGCCTACATTCCTGCCTCCATTTCCTCCACCTAAACAAACCATTTCATGTGAGCTCCTGGAAGTCTACTAGAAATCTTCGGTTTTAGTGGAAGAAGCAATAGACAAAAAAAGAAGAAAATGGCACAAAAAGGAATGAAAAGAAGAATTTTTGGTACCTTATTGCTCTAAGTATTTCCATTACAGCAGAGACAAATAACCAGAAAAGGATTAAATAAAATCTATTTATTTATACAGGTGTGACCCTAGACCAGATAAAAATGACCGTGGGAACCCACACGTAGGTAGATATTATTGAATAGGGTCGTAGGACCACATTTGATCTGATAGTAGATGAAAAGACAAGTTTAGTAAAGTAGTATCTGCCAAAGCAGGTTGGGGACAACCCAACACGGGGTCCGAATAAGATCGGTACCATCTAAGCATATCTGGTGGGAGACAGCCTCATTATGAACCCAAAAGAGCCAGTTACAAAACAAAATGACTATAGGCGTAATAACTAGTGCTAATAATGTTTGGATGCAAATGTCAACATCATAAACAGCTGATTAAAGTAATGAAAAAATAAAATAAAGAGTATTTTAGAGGCATATTATTAAAAGAAATTACACCTAAACCCCAAAATATTCTAATGACAAACACAATTTGGTTTCTTTCATCCTTGCTTTTCTTTTTGCTGCAGTTTACTTTTTCTTAAATGTTGTCTGAGTTGTTTTTTTAAAGGCTCTACATTTATTTAGTAGCTTTTGCTTTCCTTCCTACATTCATGCTACTCTTTTATTTTGAGATGTATTGTTTCTGTAATTCCAACTGAAAACATTACATTTGTTGTTGCAGTTACTTAATCAGCTGCATAGAGCAAAACAAGCCCTTTCAAAAGTTGTAGAAAAAGCAGAAACTCCACTGTTGTCAGGCCTCTTATACTGACTTACAGGTAATGATAATCCAAAATTTAGCATGAGAAAATGATCTTTCTCTCCCTGGCAGTAGGCTGCACCATCATGGGGATGACTGCTAACTGGACATATGACCAGAAGGCAGTCAATGACACCCTCAACAAGGTAGAGAAGCAACATAAGTCATTGCTAAAGAAGCTGGGTAGTTAACAGAGTGCCTCATTCAAACATATTCATAGAAAGTTGAGTGGAAGGAAAAACTGTGGTAGGAAAAGGTGCAGCAGGGATAACCGCAGCCTTGAGAGAATTGTCGAGCAAACTTATAAGAATTGAAAAAGTTAAAAGAATGAATTGAGGCTGTAAGTGCATCAAGAACCACCGCAAAGACAAATCCTTCACATGAGCCACACTCATCTTAGGGAGAAAAAGAACTGGGCTGCTGCTGGTTCAAAGTCATCTTCATTTTAAAGTAGAGTTTTTATTTTGTTTTAAAAATCACACTCTCTGAGTCTTTAGGAACATTGGAATGTAGGGAACATTTATCAACCTAGGCTTCCTCAGCAGTAACTACAGCGTGATCACCTCCACGCCACTCTGCAATGATGCACTAATTCATGCATGAATTTACCCAAACAAGGACTGTATTTTTAAATATGAACACCAGACAATTCAGTTTATTTTATAGCCTTTCTGTTCTTAACCTTACCTCATGGTCAAATCATCTGGGACACACATTTTGAGGTTTTAATTAACTAAACATTAAGCTGCATAAAATTAACTCTTGGTATATTTCACACTAATAAATCTATATAATATCTGAGTTCCACTTTCTGTAACTAGTGGCGGATAATACCGATTTGTTTCATGATATTCCTAATTTTCTTAAGCGTTTTAAGGAGCTCAGGTGATTGCATTAGACCTTTTCTTTGCAATAGGCCATCATTTTCATATATAAAAAAAAAAATAGATGGAGTCTATAAAAACAAAACGAAAAAAAAATAATCCATAGAGTCTGTCAACCTACATGTTGCATTAAAACAACTGTTTTAAGGCATTATTGCTTTGGATAAATGATTGATACACTCATGTCAATTAATACTGTTTCATTTATTGCTTTATATTTCTATGGTAAACGTTGTCTGCAGGCGGGAAAGGGATTTCGGTATTGGCTGATTAAGGAAAAGCGCACATCCTTGTCTGGTTCAGCTTTGAAAGTGTGTCTAATCGACTGAGAGCGCGTTAAAGGGCGCAAATGAGCGACTTATCAGGAGCGCTGATTCGATTTGTAGGACTAAATGAACATTTGGGGTTTTTCAAATGGCTGAAAATGGCAGCGCTGAAACAGAAACACGTGCCGCTTTTACAAACGCGTCTCAAAAAAATGGGAGAGAAAAACAGGATGGAGGACACGCGAGGGCATGGGCGGCGGCGCGTGCGCCTCCTTCATCCTCACTTACTCCCCCCCTTCCTCACTGATGTATATTTCGTTGTCCGATGGCTTAATTTTGATTTATAGTCCGCCCATAAATTAGAAAAATATGTGTTAGAATTCCAGAAAAAAAGAGGGGGTCCGTGATGTCAGGGGACCGGCTGATATTTAAGATGTCAAAAATACATATTGGATTAGCGCGCTTTGTTCCCCCCCTCCTGGAAAAGCAGGTGTTTAATCATGGCTGATGGCTCGAGCGAAATGCGTTGGGACAGGCCGGGTGCCGCAAAACCAGCAGCTCCCATCGCGATAAATCATCCCTTCTTTCCTTCTCCTCCTCCTCCCTTTCCTTTGCGCGCGCGCGCGCTCACTCCCAGGTATATTTACCTCGTGGCGTCACGGCCACGCGCTTCCTCTAACCCCCGCGCCCGCGGGTTAAACCTGCTGATCAGCAGAGTAATTGAAGCAGCAGTCCTTAATGTGAGTCTGATTCAATGACAGTAAAACAATTACTGCCTGGTATTAATTTAATTCTTTGGACTAATCAGGATTTGTGCAGCTTTAGAAAAAGTGCTTAATTTTCTTTCTTTCAGTAGCAGTAGCAGCAGCACAGGTGAGATCCGTTGTCATTTCCTCACATTAGCACGGATGAGCAGTTGTGAACAAACCCGACTGCAGGCCTTTTTAAGCTTATTTAATCCCTAAATGACACAAATTAATGCCATCCATCATTTATAACCAAAAGACACATTGCTTTGCACATGTAACAGCACCACACCCCAATTGTAAGTATTTATTTATTTTTTTTTTATAATAAAAAAAAGTCCTAAACAGAGCATATTTGAAAATTAAAAGGAAAAGTATTTTTTTTCTTCCTTTTAAATAAACATTTCCAGTCAACCCCTGATTTCAAACCCATAACAAAGCTGATTGCATTCAGAAGTTATGTGTGTGATGTCATAGTGCATTTTAGGCCACAGGGTTGTCTAATTAAATAATCCATAAGAACAAGTGGAGCATATTTTAAGAGGACGTGGTGAGGATGTAAAAGATGGTGCTCTAGACTGAAAAAAAAATGCAATCACTTTTGGCATTTACTTAATCATATTTAGTTACTTTAACACAATTTTTTTATGTCCTACCATGCTAACATGAAACTATTCTGTTAAAGTAACTAAATATGATTAATCAAATACCAAAATGGTGGGACCCTAACTCTACCTAAAATGGAAAACATGATCCCATCGGCTTTTAGGGAGGACGATTTCAGCTTTATGTCCAGTTTAAAGTGGACTTGAATAAAAATGCTTCAACACAGGCGTAACTTTCTGAAAGACTGGTTGGGACAATAATTTCTGCTTTTTTCCCCCCCTTTCCTCTAATTTACTTCAGCCAAAGGTAACATTTGTGTGGAGGCTAACTGTATTCAGAGTGTTTTGAGTCAGTGTTTTTTTTTTTCCTCTCTCGGCCTGCTCCTGTTTCCCTCCTCTCTCTGTAATATCATCGGATCTGTTGCTTTGAGACATCTGATTTGCAGTCGCATTTCACTGCGTACAAAGTTGCTACGTGGAGGAGGAGAGACACACAGCAGCAATCAGTGAATAATAACCTGCAGCTACTTTAATGTTTAAGTAAAAGTTTGACGGGTTGGTTAAAAAAATTCATTCCACCGAAAAATCTGTTTGTTAGACATATAATGCAAGAAAACATAGTTTGTTCTTCTTTACTAGTTAAAAAAAAGCTTGGCCTCTCAGAAGACCATGACTCCCAGTTACAGGTTAAAATATTTTCTTATTGTATAGACAGAATCAGACTGCAGAGCTTTTACATATCTTGAAATTTAGTTTCTGGCATCATTATATTAGTTTAGAGGGTCGTTAATCTTTTTAAACAGAGCACAGAGAGAAAGTTTGAAATTTCAAAGTTGAAACAGATTTACTGGGATATGCAACATGCAATATATTTCCAAATTTACCAGTAGGTTTGCAAGACAAAAAATATACTATGCTATATTTAAAATGCAGCATATCTATATTTTTTCAGGATGGATGGATGGAATAGAAATAGCACATTCTAGGGATGCATTATGTATTGATATCAGCATCGGAATCGACTGTTATTTTTTTTATGCATGAATGTTTTTGGACCCTATATATGTAATGCACTAAAAGGCATCTTCTAACTATCTATAAATGTAAACAGCAGTGTATTATGGTTCTCTTCTCAACAATAGGGAAGCATTAAATAAATATATGTTTGAGCTCATTCTTGGAAAATACAAAAACCTAATGAAAGCTTTCAGGTTGAGTAACTTTAGGTCCATCAGCCACCACCCTTAGTGTCCCCACAAACTTTTATTACAAAGTTACACCCTTGGGTTTCAAAATGTTTTACAAGAAAGGTTATCTATCTT
>NW_015150899.1:469443-472796 GCF_000732505.1 Cyprinodon variegatus | reverse complement strand
GAGGAGAGACACACAGCAATCAGTGAATATTAACCTGCAGCTACTTCAATGTTTAAGTAAAAGTTCTACGGGTTGGTTAAACAAATTCATGCCTCTGAAAAATCTGTTTGTTAGACATATAATGCAAGAAGCTTGAGAAAACATAGTTTGTTCTTCTTTACTAGTTAAAACAAAGCTTGGCCTCTCAGAAGACCATGACTCCCAGTTACAGGTTAAAATATTTTCATATTGTATAGACAGAATCAGTCTGCAGAGCTTCTACATATCTTGAAATGTAGTTTCTGGCATCATTATATTAGTTAAGAGGCTCATGCATCTTTTTAAACAGAGCACAGAGAGAAGCAGGGACAGCTGCAGATTTCAAAATTAAAACAGATTGACTGGGATATGCAACATGCAATATATCTCCAAATTTACCAGTAAGTTTACAAGGCAAAAAATATGCTATGCTATATTTAAAATGCAGCATATCCATATTTTTTCTGGATAGATTGTTGGAATTGAAATTGCACATTCTAGGGATGCATAATGTATCGATTTTGGCAAAGGAATCGGCTGTTATTTGTTATTTTTTATACATGAATTACTTTGGACCCTTTATACGTAATGCACTAAAAGACATCTTTCTAACTATCTATAAATGTAAACAGCAGTATATTATGGTTCTATTGTGTTCTCAACAATAGGAAAGCATTCAATAAATATATGTTTCAGCTCATTCTTAGAAAATACAAAAACCTAATGAAAGCTTTCAGGTTGAGTAACTTTAGGTTCATCAGCCGCCACCCTTAGTGTCCCCACAAACTTTCATTACAAAGTTACACCCTTGGGTTTCAAAATGTTTTACAAGAAAGGTTATCTATCTTTTTGTTACATTGAACCTGGTTGTAATTGATTGAAGGATAGATGGAGACAAAAACAGGAAAATGCTGGAAGAAGATCAGTTTCAAAGGATTAGAAACTGAGGAGGAGGTTGATCTTCCAGCAGGACAACAACCTAAAACAAACCTTTTAATTAATTTTCTGTAAGATACAAGTTTGGAGTAATAAAATGTGGAAAGATTTAAGGACAATTGGCAGTTCTTGCATGAATGACCAGCAGACCAAGGCCCCATTTTTTTTATTTTTAGCAAATACATCCTTTCCTTCAGAGAACCCCATAAAGAAATGAAAACAGGTATTCATAAATATAACTAATAAGAAAAATTATGAAACAAGCATCAATGGCTAAGCAAACAAGTATATGTTTATTATTATGCTCTGTCATGGACATGATGGTTAGAACTCTAATGCAAACATTATCATAATCATTATTTATCATTTGGCATTAGGGGAGGAAAGTGATCAATTATCTAAAGAAAACATATCCCTTGCTAATAATTAAGCTTCCTGTGTAATTTAGAAGTTCATCATTTAAGTATGTAAAATTCCAGTGATGTACAAAAACACGTAGACTATTAAAATTGAAGTTTTATATACTATCCTTTGTTAGGGACAAATAGACTTGCTAGTTACTATATTAAAACATTTGTTAGCAGGTCTAAAGAGGGATAAGAATTTGGTCATTTTAAACCAAGTTGCATGCAGTGTCCTGCAGTGAGACATGTTTTCAAATTTGTTCTAATGACTGAAATTATTGAAGAAAACATTGAAGAATGTACATTGGTTGAGTGAAATGCCGTTATCAGGCTGAAGTCTAACCAGTCTCAATATATTTTAGAATAGAATTCAACTTTATTGTCATTGCACTGTCTGTACAAAGCAATGATATTACCTCTCTGCATTTAACCCATCCTCTTGGGGAGCAACCACTAGGCCGCCATTCCCTCCTTTTATATCATATTTTATGTTTGAACCACATGTACCAACTAGAAACACATTAAAAATAAGATTCAGTTCACACAATACAAATCTGATTTCCAACTTCAGAAATAGCAGACTCCTAACTGAACATGCAAATAGGTCTTAGTGAACCAATCCAGGGAGCAAATTCAGCTTTTCGCTTCTGGCGTCCCTCAAAGCGGTTCCGCCCTGGGTAGAGAGCCATGAAATACTTTCTCTGGCTTTGAATGCTTTTCCAAGGCACTGCCTGGTGCTGTTTTGGGTTGATTCCTGAGGTAGGGTTGCCCTCTAAAGACTCCTCCTCTTTCCAACGTCACATCAGCCTCATAGGGATGACCCTAGCTAGAAGAAAAAGTGCCTGTCTGGATGATCAATGGGAAATAGACGAGGGGTGCTTGAAGCTCAGAAGGCTGGGATTGTGCGCACTGGTGAAGGTGTTGGTGGAGGGGGGGTACGTTTAGGAAAGCAAACATTCCCAAGGTCACCCGGTGAGCTGGAACCATGGGCGGAGAGAGACATGGAGAAAATAGTGTGCCTTGACATGAGCGCGCCGTTTGATTAAAAGCCAAAGTAATGGTTTTAAACACACGCAGCAGAATGCCTTCAGACTCTGCGTTTTAGCTCTCCACCCTCCTCCTCCTCCTGCAAATTACTTAACGGTGCAGTGATGGAAATAAGGTTGTAATGTTTGGTAATGGAAAAGAAAGCCTATACTGCATGTTCTTCTCTTTTTCTGCTCTTCTTGTTTTCTGACATACACAAAATAAATTACCCAAGCTAATAACCATCGCGCATGAGTTGAGGGCTTTTTTTTTCTCCTTGTGGTTCCTCAAGTGAATTGGACTTTCTTCTTCTCTGAGTATTTTCAAACCCCAGTAATGGTGAAAATGATGAGGAATCAGTCTTGTAATGTAACATTAGCAGCTGTGACTCATGGGAAATACAGAAAAAAAAAGCTGAGGTGGATTTGAAATCAAAGCACCAAAAAAATGGAGAATTAACAGAAAATGCTGTTTTCTGATAAAAGAATATGGCAGCTGCAGAATAAAGGAACTTGCAGAGCAAAACAGAGAGCATTGCAATGAAATCCACTGGAAGATGATTTAATGGGAGGTGCGTGGGGAAAACAAGCTCAAGCATATTAGTTTCCAGAGAGAGAAGTGCTAATCAGGCTTTATTGGACATGAAAACTCAACAATTAAGAGCAGGAATCCACCAAAGGCAACGAGTCTTCCCCTTCCTCTCTGTCTGTCTGTCTATCTGTCTGTCAGTCAGCACCTTCTCAACAAGTCTGTTTATTCCTCTTTAATTCTGCATGTCAGGGCCCACGCCGTCCCACCCATTGGCCCCTCTGTCGTCCCGTTTTCAGCTCCCCCCCCAGCATTAGTCAGCTCAATGACACACAGTAAATTGCATTTAATAAATTAGCTTAATGGATCCGACGATCGGTTAGCAGGCACAGTGTTTCCTCTGGTTAAGAAAAACATTTATATCCTCCCATTCTTTCCTCT
>NW_015150899.1:448468-469298 GCF_000732505.1 Cyprinodon variegatus | reverse complement strand
ATATATATATATATATATATATATATATATATATATATATATATATATATATGGGTGTGTGTGTTCTTGTTTTCTTGCATTCAGCCACAGACCAAAAGAATAACAAAAACACAAAAAACAATAATTATATTTAAAAAAAAGTCAGCCAGACAAATAACTTAGCATATATAGCGAGACAAATGGTATTTTAGACTGAAGCTAAATGCTATCTCCAACTTCTACAGAAAATTAACTGTTCAGGTGAAACATTAAATTGGTCCAAGATGCAAATAAATTACTAATCAAAGAATGATCTAAAAACATGAGAAATTTCTTAAAAGAATTCTACTTTCCCTTCATTTGAGCAGTAGCTATATTTGATCTTAAAAATATGCTAATCAGATATTATGCACTTGAAATAATTTTATGTTAAACGTAAATCATATTATTCTGTTGGCCATTTTTTAACCTACCTGCTCAAATCAATGGAAAGCACTTTTTATTTTTTTTTAGATGTGGCAGTGTATGTTTTCATTACAGGGGCCAGGACCAGTTCAGCAGGGTCACTGGCCCCTGTTAGCCATTGTCTAGAATCCCCTATGAAAGCAAATAACATATAGGGTTCATCTTTTATTTAACCTGGTCCCAGTATAAATCCAGCTGTTCCGCCCTGAGTGGTTTGTTTGAGAATTACTGGTTACTGATAAAACAGCCTCATAAAGACCAAGGAATGCAGTAACATTGGCTGTTATCATGGGGAAATAAATTTAGTATTTATGGTTTTATTGTAAAAGAAAATTCCCTAAACATGGAGAAAAAAACACAACTGAAATAATTAGCTGCAAAATAAATATCTACCTCAACTAAAAAGGCAATGCTGTTGCATGACAATTTTATGTCAGTCCTATTTGTTGGTAGATGTGAACTTATTGGCTGACTATTTGATGATGGGCGTGGCCAGTGATGTAACACCATCAACAAAGTTCTGGTTGTAAAAGAATAATAATGGGTTCTACTTCATTCCAATAGAATAGGTTGTCAGATGGAAGCAAAACGTATAAACTGATATTATTAGAAAGATGGCTCATCAGAAGTCTTGACCAAAGTGAAAAAGGGGATTTTTCAAAAATAGAATATTTACAATATTTAGAGAATACATTAAATTAATTAAAAAAAAATAGGTAAAAGCGATAAACTTAGTTGTGGCAAATGAAAGTCATTTTTTAAGTTGGTTTCAGATAACATTCAGCAGATGAAAGCTGATTCTATCTCAATATGACTGAAGCCATTGCCTGAACTTTCAGCTCATAATTTAAACAGAACTACAAAGGGAAAAAAAAAAATTGATACAAGGGACCCATCAGACACTATATCTGTTTTAAGTCATATTATCATAAGAAAATCTTTTTTGCATTATGTCTTAAAACAGGGGCCATAAAAAGGGTAAAGGACAATTTCATTGTGCTCAAAAAAAAGTGGAGAAGTTTAAAGTAAGGTTGGGTTAAAAAAAAAGAACAACATCTCAACCTTTAGCTCTGTTCTGCCATGACCCAAAAAGGAAACGAGTTAGATGAAACCCCCTTTAAGCTTAGAGGCAAAGAAGAGTTGCATCTAAGAACTAAATCTACAGGAGCTACAGAGGAGGGAAAATCTGTTACCAGGACAACCGCTGGTGGGCTAAACAAATTTGATGCCCCAGAGATTTGCTAAAGCGAAGCAAAGTTTAACATCTAACTTGAGCCAAATAAATGTAGTAAAAGTCATGACAATGATTACATGCGCCACCATAAAACCTTACTGGCACACATCTAAAGACATAGGTTATCTTTATTGAAGGCTGGCAAGAGGAAAGTCATTACTGCAAGAGGGAGACATGCAGTTCTGTTTCCAGTTTATACACCTGACAAATCTGCCCTGTCTGTTTAATAATGCTATAGGAAGCATCTTACCACTAGCAGTGTATGGTGAGGCTTTTAGTTAAATGGGACCAACATTAGTTTATGTCAGCCTATGTGCATATATTGTGCATATCTGCAAAATAAACATGTTAAAGACAGCAAAAGATTTGAGACTAGGCTGCCTTCAAACAGAACAACCCTAAATATGCAGCTAGAGCTATGATTAAAGAGTTTAGATCAAAAGATATTCATGAGCTACAATGGTCCAGTCAAAGCCACAGTGGATGCAAATTAGCTGTTGTGCTAATTCTGACATATTTACATTGATGCTTTAAGCTGACATGGTAATAAATGTGCATTGTCCTAATTCAAATAATAAAATAAATACAACTAAATCAATTAATTAAGACATAGATCTATATGGGAATCTGATTTGAAAATGTATGTCTACAAACTTGGTGGATTTTGGTCAATTCTGCATAGGAGGAGAATTGAAAATAGATACTTTACTCTCGACATTCAGCAACTTTTTAAAGGGTTCTAAATATTTTTACTTTATGCAGCTATTATGATAATAGAGGAGGAAATGCAAAGTCCTTGAGTGGACAGGTTCCACAGACGTGCGTCCTTTCACCTCTCTGCTGTCGTTCACACCTAAGGCATAAAACGGAGCATCTAAAAACCTTTTCAGACCATAAATCACCATCATCAGCATCAACGCCAGCATCATCCTCCACTCTGACTGCACGCGGTTAAATGTCACTACATCCTTTTATAGCCCCTGCATGTTTGGTTGCGCAAAACAATCTCATCGGACATTATTGATGTTACAGATGTTATAGTAATCAAATTATCGGCCTGTGAAGGGCCTCCGTGTCATAGCGCTGTGTGATGAATTATAGTAAAGGTCACTGGCTGCTGCTGCTGCTGCTGGAGGCTTGATGTTGACGTTCAGGTCAATGCTCTGAAAGGATGCTGCTTCCTCATCCCTCTAAAGATTTGTATTTATTTATTTATTTTGCTCAGGTTAAGTTCGGGGTTCTGCTTCATCTCCAGGGAGGAAGTTTGAAGTCAGACCTGAGGTCCAACGCATGCTTAGCTCAGCTTTTTTATATTTACAGATAATATGTGCTGAAGTTTCCAGGAGCTTCATGAAGTTGGAGGGGAATAAACACCCCTCTGATGCCTATAATGCTGTATTCAGTACGTGATAGAAGGGTTTATAAATGTTTTTTGTTTTTCTTTTGTAAAGATTGACCAAAATCTCAAACTCATAAATAAATTACAGATAAACCATCTGAGGATAATGTTAAAGTTGCTGATGGTTTTCCTGGGAACAAACATGCTTCAGTGCTTTTACAGAAATCAGGAAGAAAAAAACAACTTGATCTGTTTGCATATGAAATGTATGTACATGAAAGTGAAACTATTGCATAGGATACACCAAACTAGAACCTAATTGATCTCTTGCCTTTGGAAAGGATGGGAACTTGCACCTGTCTAAATTCTGCCCTAATATACATTTTTAACAGATAGTAGTTAGTAATGTTCTTTATTTCAAAGGTCTTTAATTTAACCACAGCAAAAAGGGTAATGTGCCCTTCCAAAATATAATTATATTTGCAAAAGTTCAATTGTGGGGAGGGTTTTTAATTAGTAATGAGTAAAAAGAAGAGGTTTGGATTCAGACTTTTTGACATATAAAGTGATGATAACTTTTTTCAAAAGAAAAATTAGATGTTTGCAGAACTGGACATTTTAAGGCAATAAATGTTTGCAACATTTTGAGTATAGGACTTCAACTTTGCCCAATGAATTCTATGTTATTGTAAGTTGGAATCCATCATTCATCCAACTTATGTGAAAGCAGTGCTTACTTAGAAAAGGTAACGAATAAACTAGAAATCTTAAATGTCTTACTGCAGAATCCCTTCTCATTTACAGCTCATTGCCTTTTAGTGAGGAAATTTGATATCTGCTTTTCCATTGCACCGTTTTTATTTGAGGGACAGAAACAGTCTGAGTTTCGAACCCCCGAGCAGTGTTGTCACAAATAACCAATGAACTGCTCTCTAACCACTTGGCAGTTCCAAACCCTGAAAATTGGTAACTTCATTTTGCAGTAACTTTAAACGTAAAGTTATATTGGAGGATTTTTGTGAATTTTTGAAAAGGCCTGCACTCTCAACAACAACAAAAAAACAACCCTTTACAACCCTTCCAAGAGGGAACACCTATTAAACACGTGCGGGAGCATGAACGAGCCCATTTCTCCTCATGCACGCTCTGTTTAAAAGTAGCTGTTTGCATCGCTCACACAAGCTTACTTTCAAAAAGAAAATTTGCAATTTTTTTTAACGTCAAACTCACCACCGTTAATTGAAAATGGTGATGAACACATAGAACAGCCTTACGTAAAAATATCACCAGAATGATTGACAATTAGGAGGACCACTTATTTAGATGATCCACATGGAAAAAGAACATCCTCCACTATGCCTTTAAATAAGAAGCTTTCTTGTCATTGTAAAGATTTTGCTTAGTTTGAAAGCATATCTTTAGCAGCAGCTTGTATCATAAAAATTTGGCATGAAAGAACCCTGAGCTTTTAACTTTAACATCCAACTCCAAAAGTTGGTTTCCCTGTCTTTCACAACAAAAACAAAAACTTTAGCAGCACTTTCACACATTGAAATAACCAGAAACAAACTGTCAACTCATTCAATGATTTTAAAGAATACAAAACTGACTAAAATTATTGTCCGTATACGGTAATATAAATATAGTCTCCGAGGTCATTTTTCACCAAATAAAAGGACGTTTTTTGTTGTTGTTTTTTTTACAGCGACTATTGAAATAAACCAGTAAGAAGTTTCATTTAAATTTTGAGCTCTGAGGAGGACAAAAATGGGAAATTCGGGGCTCCAGATCACTCTGAAAACACATTTTTATGTAATATAACACGGTAGTGGAAGGATCAGAATGTGGGAATTCTGTTCTTTATCTGAAACTAAATGTTTAAGTTGATGAATGAAAAGAAATGCTGGAAGAAACCTGTTATTAGAGGCTTGATTAGAGGGAGCCAAACAGCTGAGATTGGGGCGGATAAATATGCAGCAAAAGTTAAAGTTTATTTGATTTTAATTTTTTACACTAGTCTATACAAACCAGGTAAAATAATTGTCTTATTTATCTATTTAATTTTACATCCTTTTGCTTTTGGTAAATTTTCTGAGATTCTATTTAGGAACAAAAGGTATTTTAAAGATTTTTTTTTTTATTTCAGTCAAGATGCATCTATCATTAATATATCATTATAATACTATTATTGTAGGCCTATTTCAGGCATGCAATCATTTGAATATCATGCAGAATTTCAAAATAGGCTGGGAAAAGTATACTGCAAAAAAAATTAACTTTAATAAGTCCTTTTTTCTTAAAATAAGCACATTATTTTTCTTGAACTGAGGAGGAAATTGAGACATTTTTCCAATTGAACAAGACAATTTCCATTTAAAATAAGAAAAACAGTTGCATTGTCTTATTTCAAGTGCATATTATCTATTTATCTTATTTTAAGAGTGGAAATACTAATTCTGTTGGGAAATTATCTTATTTGCCTGCTCAAATTAAGAATTTTTTTAATTTTTCTAGATTATTTTTGCAGTGTAATCATCTTAAAATCACCATTAGGGTGCCTACACTGCAAAAAAAAAAAGAAAAAAAAAAGAAAAAGAAAATCTAAATAAGTCATTTTTTTCTTAAAACAACTGCATTAGTTTTTGAATGGAGGAGGTCAATGAGACACTTTGCCAATGGAACAAGAAAAATTACATTTAAAATAAGAAAAAAACTATTGCATTGTCTTATTACAAGTGAATATTATCTAATGATCATATTTTAATAGTAAAAATGCTCATTCCATTGGCAAATCATCCCATTTGCATACTAAAATTAAGGGTAAATACACTTGATTCAAGAAATTTGTACTTATTTCTAGATCATATTTGCAGTGTGTGGCTTATCTCTTAATGGATACCATGACATTTGAGTTTAATCACATTTATAGCACAAAAAACATGAAAATATACTGTAATTCCCTGAGATCAAGCTGTTTGCAGTAATTCAGATGTCCATTTGGAGTCTATTGACAGTAATTTGTGTTTCATTTTTGGATAAATCCAGAGTGAGATCGGTTTGATGGTACAGAGGAGATGTTTAGGAGGGAGGGGGGAAGCTCTGCTGTCACTTCAGGCCACATTAATCCAGACACAATTAGATGTCAGAGCTCCGCTGCTCTCTGCTTGATGACAGCCTTGGGCTGAGCGCGGCGGAGAGGGCCCCTAATCAGGAGAGTAAACTCCGCTATATTTCAATTTGGGAGGGCGCTCTTCCGCTCCGGGGGCCCGTGGCACCGGTGATAAATAAAACGCCCATTTACTCCCCATTTCGCCACAAACAGCGCTGCGCCACCGGCCCCGTAATCATCGACGCGCATTTTGGTCGCCGAACATAAATCACACAATTGGAAACGCCGTGATTAGAGGGTGCCAAACTCAAACAAATGCAGCGTGTAACCTTGTCAGCTCCTGAAATCATCTCCAATGAGAAATGAAACAAAATGGAACAATTGACTCATATCCAAACAGCGGATCTTGAAGTTGGAGCGCGCGAGGAGGAGGATGTAGGAGGGGAGGCTGAAGATAACAAGATTACAACCTCCTCTGGTGTAATCCCTCTGTATTATGACACATCTGTTATTAAGAAATGGGACAAAGGTGGCTGGCCAGGCCTTAAACCCTTTTCAAATGTTAACCAGCATGTTCGTGAAGCCGCTCAGAGTGCTAATTGGCTGATTGAGTCCATTTATGTGATCCCTGGGTCCCCCCCCCCCGGGCTGCCCTCAAACCCTCCACGCCGCCAGTGGATTTGGGTGAAGTGCTGCCCACGGTCTCTATTCAAATACTTCCATATGACAACTGCTCACAGGGCACTCCAATTAAAGGCCAGTCACTTTCCATTTAGGCCGCGTCAATGGATCTGCGCCGTGTGCGTGGCGCAAACAAAAGGAGACTTTAAAGAGTTGGAGCGCATGGGGGCAGAGCTGGGTCCCGCCCCCTCAGCGGCTCTCTCAGGGGATTATATGCTGGATTTGGGAGATTTTTTTTTTTTTTGTGCCTCTCTGCGCTAAAGAGATCCAGGCTGTGCGCGCTCAGCACCGTGAAAATGAGATGCGCATTTAAATCTGGGAGCAGTGTCCGCCTCCTGCGTCCATGCGCGCCCAGGCCGGCCTGCCTGCCTGCCTGCCCGGGGTTAATTAAGCGGCCTTCAGAGCTGCACAGGCAGGAGAGGCCAGGCTCCACTCTCCTTACATCTGTGATTTGAGATTCATCCGGTTTCCCCGGTGGAAGAGGGGAGGATTTTAAATGGTAAATTAGCATTCAGATGAGAGGTGGCTGCAGATTACATATTCCTCAGTGCAGAGAAAGACACCAATAGGTTTATCTAGCTCACACCTAGGAAAAAGTTACATTTTCCTCTAAAAGAGATTAATTTAAACAAAACAAAAAAGGTATTTCTGGAAACCTTCTGACCATTTTTATGATGTAAGGAAATCCTATAACAATTGTCTCATCAAAAGAAGTTGGTGTCTGCTTCCAAAAGCTTTCATTTTCTTTTATTTTTTGCACTGGAAAAAGTATAACCTTGCTCAAACTAAAAACAAATGATGTCCAGATATCACATCTTAAATATTTGACTTCACAAAATCTGAATTTAATCGTTTGTTATGACCTGATTATATTCTCTTGATGTAAACAATAATACTGCACTTGACACAACTTAAAATCTTTTTCCTGTTCCAAAGGATTTTCTGAACATTTCATTTGATGAACCAAACTAATATATTGAAATTGGACCGACCTAATATACTTACTTTTAACTAAATTAACAATAATTAATGTTTGTATAGAAATTTAAATATAACCAAATTAGATTTTTTCCCATATCATTTGACTTAACTTCAAAAGTAATTTCCATTTCCCATCTTACAAACTCTATTGACACACATTTATTTGCGCACAAACTCACACCTAAGGATAATTTAGACAACCTACACATGCACAGGAAGAACATGCAAACGCCATGCAGAAAGATACCAGGCCGGGATTCAAACCTACAACCTTCTTGCTGCAAGGTCACCAGTCCATCGCAGGGCAACACAGAGACAAACAACCATTCACGCACACACTCACACCTAAGGAGAATTTAGACAAGCCAATTAACCTAACAGTCATGTTTTTGGACTGTGGGAGGAAGCCGGAGTACCCGGAGAGAACCCCCGCATGCAGAGGTAGAACATGCAAACTCTTTGCAGAAAGACCCCGAGAATGGAACCAAACCCGGAACCTTCTTGGGGCAAGGCAGCAGTGCTACCCAGTGCAGCCCTAATAATAATAATAAGACAATAAAATAATATTAAGCTGTACACGTCATCAGCTCTTACTGACCTCCCTGCTCCTGCTAAATCCCAGCAGCATGATACTGCCGCCACCATGTATCACCATAAAGGCGGTGTGTTCAGAGTGATCTGCTGTGATATTTTAAAGAAAACCTAAATAGAAGGTTTAATACCATAAAAATCTAATTTATGCTCTTAGGTATGGACTTTGACTGGGCCATTCTGATACATAAATATACTTTGAGGTAAGCATGTCCCCTTTATCTTTTCCAGTATGTTTGGAACAACTTTGATGCTGAAAGTTGATCATCTACCTCTTTAAAAGCTTGTTTAGCATCCATCCCACTGAGCCACTATGATGGTGCGGGACCTGGACTTCATCACATGCGCTGACTGCATGTGAAGCACAGTTCACATTTGACTCAAACAAAAACAAATTACCTGCAGGCCATGAATACAGTACATATTGAGAAAAATCAAAAACTTTGTTTTGGGTCCTTTCTACGTGTATTTAGTTCAGGTTAAATCAATCTTGATGTCACAAAATCCAAAAAGAATGAGTTATACAATCAAATCAATAATTTTATCTAGTTTAGAGTTAAAACCATTAGTTTGAATGAACAGTTACATGTTACACTTTTTTTGTGTGTGAGCAGAAACAGCTACAGTACCAGACAACAAATTAATGTAAACATACAAGATCCTATGTATATTAAAATATCTCCTCAGTATGTTAAAAGGGAACGCAGCTTCAACTTAAATTAATTGTTTCAGTCAGTAACTGCCTGCCCGGGGTTAAATTAAATTAAGTTTGCCCAATTTAATTCATTCAACTTATGCATCTTATAAACTAAATAAATTTATTTGGATCAACTTGATTCAATTTTCAGTAAAGTTGGAGCTGAATTATCTTTTTCAAGTGTAAGAACTGACAGAATCCTACAAAAATACCTCACCTGGATGTTTAAATATCAAACTGCATCCAAAAACAAACAACATAAACACATTGAGAAACGCTTAAAATATAACTGCTTCAAAGCAAATCTGTGGTTCAGATTTTTCATGTTTTTCTCTAGCTGCTATTCATGGTTCATGCTGTGATGAAGCAGAAGAACATTTCTGATTAAATTGTAGAACTTTTCATAATTTTGAAATCTTGTGTGGCTTTTTTTCCTCATTGCTTTGCTCAATATACTTTCTGTTAGACGTCTCACAAGCTGATAACTGTACTTCCCTGCCTCTGAGGAAACATGCTAATGAAGGTATCGTGTTAAATTAGTGGTACAGACAGTTCTCTCTATCCTCTAACAGGAGATTGGAGAGAAGTGTAGTCGCACACGCTGTTCTCTTGCTCCTTTGTTGGAGAGAACTGTGTGTGCTACAAATTAAACCTGATTCAAAATGAAAGACCTGCCAAAAAAAGCAATGGGTTCATTAATAGATTGTTTTATAAAGTAGGCCGCCATGTTGGAATTTGGCTGGGAAAAAACCTTCATCTGAATAATTTTGTTTAGCTGCTTTTAAAGCTTGAAAATGATTGAGACTACAAGAGGTAACCCAGCTGGTCATTTGGTTTAAAGCAGAACTTAAGATTATCCAGTAATCTTAAGTAACATTAGAAAATTAAACCATATCTAACAGTTTAAAGGACAATCAAAGGAAAGTTAAAAAAAAAAAGGTTCTTTATATGTTAGGTTTATTATGTTTTTTATAATTAGATGTGACAGAAATATATCATGAAATACATAAATGTTAATGTTTCAATAAATACATCCTGTACCATTAAAAAGATAAGTAGATGTAACATTTATTTATTTATCAAATAGCTATTAAAGATAATAAATTCATATTAAGTAAATGAATAATATTCCATTAAATAGCTGAAAATACATTCTCTTTAAGTAAACATTTTTGATACCAAGTATTCCCACCATTAAAGCCTCTCAAGCTGATATTCCAAATGAAAGTCCAGCTGTTTTAACCATTTCTTGTCTGTAAATATTCTAAAGCCCTGATCTGTATTTTTATTTATAGTCACTTGGCAGCCGCAAGTAGATATTTAGTCAGCTTAATTAAATGTGATTTTTTTTTTTATGACTAAAATGACTTCACTTTCTACATATAAATAAATCTGGGTGAAGTTTGTATATTTGTATTCAGAAGGTCACCAGTTTGTTGTATTCTTATTTTTGGGGCCACATGCTGAAATGTTTGGGAAGCATTGAATTAAAGCCCCTAATCCGGTTTCTTCACCCTTCTTGAGGTCAACATTTTACAACATGTCTCTTATGGACGTCGGGGCTTGCTTGCAGTTAAACTTTACTGAATGTAATATAAGCATTTAACAGATATAAATACTATTTCTTAATGTTCTGTTTACTCAAATTACATCAGCATTTTTTTTTTTATTCATTATTCTCTAGAAATGCACCTGATGTCCTGGCCTTTCCTGGTTTTGTCATATACATATAATGGTCTGACTTAATTTATAGCTGGGAAGTCAAACACATGTGTGACACAAATGGAAACCATCCATGTTTGTTTTCTTGTACTCAGCTACATCCATGGGTTTGAGCACATCTGATGGTTTCCAACCAATCGCTTCAGATGTGCCTCTGCCGTATTATTGTACCTTTCTAGCATCTGATAGCTTTGACTTTAAATATGCAGATATTCTATTTTCAATCACAGTTCTTATTACCAGAAAACTATTTGCCTTTCGCATAACGACCACTTTGGTCAGGATGAAATATCAAGGCATCTGTTCCCCTTGGAAGAGACCGTTCCATCCGAACAACTAGATTCCAGCGAATTCACAGCCGAAGAGCAGCGAAGGATTGTGTGTTTGTAAGCATAAAAATCTAATAAAAAATCAGTGTGACTGGAAAGGAGAAATGCTTTCATTCCAATGTGATTTTTTTTTTTTCAAATAGGACAGCGGTATGTGAAGGAAAATACCTACCCATCTATATTTTCTATGTTTCTATACAATTTCAAAAACTTTTGAAATGTCAGAAGAAAGAAAATGCAAATTAGAAGTATTTAAAATCTTCTGGTTTGTAGTGCATTAACCAAGCTACGCATAATTCTGTGTAAAAGTAAGATTATGCAGGAAATAGAGGATTCAAACTAGCATTGACCACATATCTGAGAAAAATGGAGCGAGGTGTTTAGTCAAATCAACTATAGTTAGTGATGTTATATGTGGCCGAAACATGGAGAAGGAAATTAAATTCTAGCGCCTAATAGAGGAAGCTGTTTCACCTTGTGATTATGTGTTTTTGAGTAAAAAAATACCAATTACCATTTTCATGCACCAATTTAAAACATTCAACCTCACATCTTATTCATTGCTTTCCATGTATTATGAGCTGGTGATTCTCCTTACTTTTTTTCCTGAAGCTTTGCTCCTTAAAAGCTTTTTCTTAAGATTTCCCCTTTCTACTCTACTATTTGGCTTTTCTTCTCATCAGCTCGATGTTTGACTCACTACCACAACTTTAAAACTTTTATGCCTCACTCAGGTTTCTATATCATATATTGTTAAAAATAGCAACTAGCAAGTCCCTCTGTCCCCTAGAAAGGGATAGTGTTTCACTGATGCCATTTTTTGGCCCCAATACCTGGCTGTACAGTATTGGCCGTTACCGATACCATCTGTTTGAAATTGATGTGTGTGTATATATGAAGAACTGCATCCTACATGGATGTAAAATAATTGCCATCATGGCTTTATGAAGCTGCTGCCTACCTTTGTGAAGCAGGAAAAAGACTAATCAAAGTGAATCCAGTGGAACTTTTTATTGCCTACATGGAATGGGTGACAATAGTTGAATAAACTTTTGGCACTCAAAATGGTATCGGTGCCCTATTTGTTGGTACTCACCGATAACGATGCCATCATTTTAGTGCTGGATTGGGGGCCCGCCCGATACTGGTATCGGTATTGATGCAACACTACAAAGGGCACTTCATAAAACTTTAATTTTAACAAGTTTTAAGCTAAATTTAATCAACTTAAACTATAGAGTTTTAAATGAAAGAGGAAACTTAATCATTGGAAACTTTCTTTAGATCATTGATCACTTACCTCCCCTACTTCCAAATAAGGTGGATGCAGGGCTTTCCACCATTTTGGGACATCAGCATGTCCAGGTTAGAGGACAATGGGACTACCATAGATTGCAATAATAATGTTTCCATTAGAGCTCTAAACATCCTGTCCCCTACAGAGGACAACAATGAATTGGTAGGTTTTAAAATAATATTAGATGATAAATAGGTAAGCTTTTCTTTTCTTTTAGATAACTTTCTGACTAACCATTGTGCTTGAAAGTTCACACACCCTTCCACTGAAGACAGATAAAAAATCAGCTGCCAGATCAAAGTAATAAGTAATAATATAAAAGTAAAATAATATATAATAATATGTACGTATGTATGTATATATGTATGCATGTATGCATGAATGCATGTATGCACGTGATAGATAGATAGATAGATAGATAGATAGATAGATAGATAGATAGATAGATAGATAGATAGATAGATAGATAGATAGATAGATAGATAGTATATTACTGATCAAACCTAAACTCTCTAGTTTCAACAAAAAAAGGAACATTTGTAACTTAGTTTAAGCCTCAGGACCCCTTACCCTTAAAATTGTATGGTATAGAGATTCTTTTGTATTTGTGAAACTTTATATGAAAACAAAAACTGGGAACTGTCACTATTCCTGAAACAAGTTGTAGCTATTTCGCTCATCTCATTCTTATAAACATCATATTGTGTTTTATCGTATATCTGAACTAGCTGAAAACCCTTTTTCAATTCAGCATTTATTGAACTTTAAATTGCTTGTTCTTTAAAACAGGAAAACAGAGAAAGAAAATTAGGTTAAAAAGTCCTGATCTAGTGTTTTATAGTCGATCTCATTAAAATGTAGAAAACCACTTACCGGCGTTGTATGTTTTCAGTTATAATTAACAGAGATATTGCAGGAGTGCAAATGGGGAGAAAGGAACTCGTGCAAAAACAACATAAAAATGGCGTCTAACAGTAACAAGCCTGAATACAAACAACCGCTAGCAGACGAATCAAGACAAACTGGAAACTCAATTTTCTAAACGCTGCTAAATTCCATGAACCGACAATACGTTCATTGAAAGGAAGACAAACAGGCACGCTGAGGCACTTCTCCCCTGATTTCCAGCATCAATCTGGGCTTTTATCATCATTGAGAGGCTGATGCAGATGCAAAGTGTTTGCAGAGCGTAGAGGCCGGCCGGGCACTCAGCTCCCAGTGTTTTATTGTGCATTCGCTCTGGCATACAGGTCTTCATTAGGAGCATCTAGAGACTTGGCGAGGGGCTTTTGTGTTCCTGTATCCCTGTAGTTTATGTGTCTTATGCAGCACTAATATGCCACTGTGTCAGTTGGAGCCTGTTTTAGTGCGGGCCTTTATGGTGGCAAATTGGTAGCGAATGGGACAGCGGAGCACTTTAACAGCACTCACCTTCTCCTCACCCCTTTTAACTTATTAACTTATATTAACTCGTTTGAACCTGTCAACAAGGCTGCCTGCAGATCACAAATAAATCACAGCGTCTGGGCGTGGAAGAGTGTGCAAAATGTGTTTACCTCAGTGTGAAGCCGCACACGCTTGAGCTTTTTACCTCGCAGTCACTATTAATGAAGCCAATCTTCATTTTGACTGTGTGATCACTTTTTAATGCACTTGAGTGGTTTTTAAAGTGCAATCAAAGGCTAATTAAAGGCCAGGGCTGACCATAAATGCTCTTTCTCTGTGTTTTCCTTTTTTTTGTGTCTGCGCGCATGCTTTCACTTCAGACTGAACACAAGCATGAGTCAATTGTTAAATGCACCTGCAAGGAGGCCTATTGAACTGTGATTCATATAAAAAGGAGCCCTGAAATAAAAGCAGGCTTTTAAAGAATTTGTGCTGAATTGGTTTTGTTTGCCCTTTGAGGAGGCTGCATGAACCTCCCAAGCATCGAGAGGCGGAAATCCACGGAGTATTGCTACACTTTTAAGATGTGTGGTGAAAGTTGTTTAGAAAAAAGGAAACTTCTCGATTGTTCCCATTTTATCATGTTATAAACACAGATATATTTTCTTTGGATTTCCTACTAAAAGCGGCACATATAATAATGCATCCATCCATTCATCCATGTTTCGTCACACTTATCTCTGCTGGGGGCAAGGGGTGCTGCTGCCATTTCCAGCTGTCACTGGGCGAGAGGCGGGGTACATCCTGGACAGGTCACCAGTCCATCGCAGAGATAAACAACCATTCACGCACACACTCACACCTAAGGAGAATTTAGAGAAGCCAATTAACCTAACAGTCATGTTATTGGACTGTGGGAGAAAGCCGGAGTACCCAGAGAGAACTCCCGCATGCAGAGGTAGAACATGCAAACTCCATGCAGAAAGACCCCGAGCCTGGAACCAAACCCGGAACCTTCTTGCTGCAAGGCAGCAGTGCTACCCACTGCACCCAGTGCAGCCCTAATAATAATAATAAGAAGAAAATAAAATAATATTAAGCTGTACACGTCATCAGCTCTTACCGACCTCCCAGCTCCTGCTAAATCCCAGCAGCATGATACTGCCGCCGCCATGTATCACCATAAAGGCGGTGTATTCAGAGTGATCTGCAGAGATATTTTAAGGATAACTTAAATAGAAGGTTTAATACCATAAAGATCTAATTTATACTCACATATTCTCTATTGGATTTAGGTATGGACTTTGACTGGGTCATTCTGATACATAAATAAAAGCTTGTTTAGCCTCCATCCTTTTCCCTGTATCGCCTGTTTCTGAGCACTGTATCCATGTTCCCGTGAGCGGCCATCACTACATAACACAGAGGAAATAGTGTAAAAGGCTGTGTTAGCTCTTTCCTGCATGCATGGCCATCAGATTGGTGACCCTTCACTGCTGCATTTCCCTCCATAAAGATTTGCTGAGTTTGGGACTCATAAAATTCCAGTCAATGGATTGGTTTTCATTCAGGAGAAAAAAAATTAAAAGGGGGTCGAATATATATAGATGGTGCAATTTTTACAAAAAAAGAAAGCTTTATTCATTTTCTTTTGATTTTTCAGTAATTTAATGTTTTTTTGTTGTTGAAAAGTTCAATGGATATAGGCTAATGCTTGTGCAAAGCAATGCACCCATCAGAAACCTGCAATATGGGCATTTGCTCCCCGTTGCAAACAGTAACCTGTCAGGAATCGCTTTGCTCTTCATCTCCTCTGGACTTCAGATTGATAAATGCACGACTCCAAAAAATTGAAAGTGAAAAATCAAATCAGCACAGTTGAATGTGTCTGTAGCCCTAATGAGCCGTTTATTGAATGTTTCAGCTCGGCAACATGTAGTCATTAGTCTGCACACTTCAGAGAAGCTTCTAAAAGAAACGGTGTGACTAAAACAGAGAGAAAAAAATCTAATTATGCTGGAGGAAACACGGGAATAGCTGCAAAGCATAATCACTACAATTACTGTTCCCACGGGTCTGCTGGAGTTACATCGTGATTGTTTTTGTTTTGTTTTTGTTGTTGTTGGTTTTTTTTTTTTTTTTTTGGGGGGGGGGGGGTGCTATTGCAACATATCTCCTTATCTGGGGTTTTATGAATATTTAGCAAATTACTGGAACTTTTATTTTGTATTATAAAAGAGAAGCTGTGACATTCCCATGTAAAAAGATCAGCTGCAGAATGTAGTTTATGAGTAAATGTCTTTATCGGTAGTAGAAAACAAATTATCATCCACATTTATTTAAAAAAAATGTTTAAGCTTAAAAAAAAATCACAAGTATAAGCTAAATACAGCGGAATATTTTCTGTGACTGAAATAATATTCATGGTACGCTACTGTAATGGTGTGTTTGGTAAAAAAAAGGACTAAACTGAAGGTGGTGATGAAAGCATGAGGGGAGATTTCAATAATAAAACTAAAAGAACCAAAGAAAAGGCAGAAGGAGACCAGGACAGAAAGGACAAGAAGAACAACACACAGTGTAAAGAGAGGATCCAACAAAGACAATCAGTCAGGTTAAAATCCTGAGGGAAGAGTGGGGGATGACAGCATGCAGGTGAGTGGACCAGGGGAATTTGGAGTCTAACTATAACACAAAAACTAATAAACAATTGGGAAAAAATAAACCTACAAAAGGATGTAAACTAAAATACACAGGAAAGAGTTAAGTGAATAAACAAATAAATTAGGCGCAGCTAAATTACAGTATTATATTTGACAATGGAAGATTTCAAAGAACTATTAGAACACGATAAAACAAGTACAACAAAATATTAAATACCTAAAAAATAATCAAACCCAGATACTTATGGCTTCTGGTTTCTATTCTGAAAAAATGATATAATTGAAACACGGAATCTCTCTTTCTTTATTTTTTCTGTGGATTTTTTTTAATTAAAAAATCTCTCAGCAATGCAGAATTTCTTGTTCCCTCATAATTTGGAAGTTGAATCTTGGAATCGTGGAGCAAGGAAACCGTGTCCAAGTTTCCACTTGGATGGTGTTTTAAGTTTGATGCTTTGCCTCGAAGGAGAAAAACTCCACTAGAATGAGAAATTCAGACATATTTTATCAGGTTATGGTTGCAGGACATGGAATATGACAACATTAGGAATGCAAAACTGTTCCTCTGGTTGTTTATTAACCTAAAATAGACACTACCATATAAAATGCACATTTGTTTATGGTTTGAGTGAAGAGAAAGGAAGCACATCATCTCAACTTATCATCCCTGCCCAGTCAAACATACATGCTACAAGTTATTCTATCTATTTAAAAATAAAAACCTTTCATTCTGGATTTTTGTTTTCTGGTTTTGGACCAGACTGATCTCATTCACACACATCTAGTTTTTTCATAGAACCTTTCATTGTGTAAACATGAATCCTGTCTCCAATCTAAAATACCCGTCACATTACTTCTAATTACTGTACTTCTATTAAATATTACAAAGCCCAGTCAAATATTCACCCATAACCATGTTCCTTTAGTATTTTTAGGCAACTTTAACACTAAACTATTTTTATTAACAGCTATTCTTCTTATACTAAACAAGGTGACGTTCACTTTCTGTGTTCCTCACCACTGAAACAAACTTCTAGAAAACTTGAGAAACTGTTGGTTCATTTAAATCAGGATTAAATCAATTTGTATACAGTAACTTTTTATCATTGTGATTAATGAACTGCTTGAATATTTGTTTATTCTATATCTTCATTATTGGTATTTTAACATCTTTTTTAATCAGTATAAATGCTACCTTTATGCTTCATTATTGTTTTTCTCTCTTTTTATTCCCTGTTTTGCATTTTGGATTTGCTTTTATATAATTACTGTACTTAATAAAGTTGCCTTATACATTAACCATTATATTAACCAGATTGTATCTGTTGGGGGAATAACTGATAACTATGTGCTGATTTTTACCAATGTAAAAATGTAAATGCATAAATAAAATAATACAAGGCAATTTTATCTATTTAAACTGGGAGTGGTGGCCTAGTGGTTAGGGCATAGAATTTGGAATCCTGAGGTTCTGAGTTCGACCCCCACTCCCAAAGACTGCCACTCTGGGTCCCTGAGCAAGACCCTTAATCCCACACTGCTCTCTAGGCGCCCCACGATGGCAGCCCACTGCTCCCCAAGGGGATGGGTTAAATTGAGAGGTAAATTTCTCCAATGTGAGATAAATGAAGTTCAATTATTAGTACAATTCAGTACATGGATAATCCATTGTGCTTTACATGAACTAGACAATAAAAAAGAAGACAAATAAAAGGACAGTAAGAGAAAATAAAGATAAAAACTCAAATT
Organism: Cyprinodon variegatus; assembly: GCF_000732505.1. Classification (NCBI taxonomy): domain Eukaryota; kingdom Metazoa; phylum Chordata; class Actinopteri; order Cyprinodontiformes; family Cyprinodontidae; genus Cyprinodon; species Cyprinodon variegatus. The sequence goes on along the minus strand of NW_015150899.1, from coordinate 451,076 downwards.
AATAACACATCAGTTCTCTTATGACTCGGCACTTTTCAAAGAAGAGAGAGGTGAGCTTCAATGACTGTCTGAAACCGTAGCTCACCACATATAGATGCCTGAAAGTACGCATGTGCAGAAAAAGATAGCTAACGCGACAAGCGTCTATAACGACCTTATGTAAACATATCACCAGAATGATTGACAATTAGCAGGACCACGTATTAAGTTGATCCATCCGGAAATAAAAGATTGTCCTTTATAACTTTAAACTAATAATAGCTCAGTTAACAGTTTAACTTCAACAGTCAAAGGCAGCTCTAAACAAATGGATATTTTACTTTGACTTGATCAAACTCAGGATTTCAGCACCTTTAAACTTTGATCCAGATCAGTGAAGCATAGGAACTAAATGCTGCTTCTCCATGTTTGGATCTAGTTCTAGGTGTAGAGTAGACTGGAACTAGAGGACCTGATTGATCTGGGAGGTTGATACACTGACAACAAATCTGTTATGTATTGAGGTGCTGATCCATTAAGTGATTTATAGTCTAACAGAAGAATTTTAAAGTCTATTCTGAGTTACAGGGAGCCAGTGGAAGGACTTCAGAAGCAGGCTGATGTGCTCTACTTTCTTAGTTCTAGTGAGAACACGGGCAGCAGAGTTTTTGATCAGCTGCAGCTGTCTGATGGACTCTTTAGGCAAACCTATGCAGACACTGTTGCAGTGATCAATTCTGCTAAAGATAAATGCATGAATGAGTTTTTCTAGATCCTGCTTGAACATCAGTCCTTTAATCCTGGGGATGTTCTTCAGGTGATAAAAGACGGACTTAGTAACTGCCTTTATATGTCTCTGAAGGTTCAAGTCTGAGTCCATCATCACACCAATATTTCAGCCATAATCAGTGGTTTCTAGCTGTAGTGACTGAAGCTGTGAGCTAATCCTGGATCTCTCTAACTTTGGTCCAAAGATTATTACCTCAGTTTAGTTTTTATTCAGTTGTAGACAATGATGGTGCATGCACATATTTATCTGTTCTAAGCATCTAGCCAATGCTCTGATGGGTTCATTGTCACTTGGTGACATTGTGGTGTGAAGCTGTGTGTCGTCTGCATCTATATTGTAACTGATCTGGTTGTTTGCTTTTATCTGAGCTAAGGGGGGCATGTAGATATTGAGTAGGACGAGCCCCAGTATGGAGCCTTGAGGAGCCCTGCATGTGATTTTTCTGGTCTCTGATTTAAAGTTCCCTACTGACACATATAAGTCCCTGTCCTTCAGGTAGGATTTAAACCAGTCCAGTGCTGTACCAGAAAGGCCGACCCAGTTTTACCGATGCTCTAATAAAAATGAGTGATCAACAGTATCAAACACTGGACTGAGGTCCAACAACACCAGCACTGTGGTTCTTTCAGGGACTGAATTTATATGGATGTCACTGAGCACCTTAATCAGGGCAGACTCTGTTCTGTGGTTGCCACGGAAACCTGACTCAAAGACATCAAACAGCTGGTCATTGTTAAGGAGGCATTTCACTGTTGATAGAAGCTTTCATTAACTTAGTTGAAAAAAGCACAAAAACAGACAAATATCACTAAATTATGTTGTTAAATACCATGTAACGTGAGCAGACGTTGAGCTGAGATTCAACTTTTATTGGACTCTAGATTAAGGCAGAAGTTTGTATTACAACATGCTAAGCACACTGATTGAACACATGTTGAGGTCTTTGCCTGGTGTTACTGGTTTAGTGCCCAAATTAGTATTTGGGGCATAAAAAAAAGAGGTGATTCAACCTTTTATGTGGAGCTTTTGTAGATAAAAAACTGGCTTCATCGGTCGGAAACTCACCTGTGCTTTAGCTCATCTATAAGCGGAGGGCTAAAGCCTGCACCCGAGTTTTTCCCCATGGTGCAATCTAACAATCTTGAGCGTTGGATTTTCTTTCTACGAGCATGGAGAAACATTTAAAAGATTTTCATCCAGGTAAAGACTTTTAAAAGAAAAGACAAAACACCTTCACCAGAAGCCCCCAAAGTGTAAAGATCGGAGTACACATGGGAATAATCATTTTGATATCAGCAATCACGATGGAAAAACATCTCCCAACTTGACACCATCTTTGCAGTATTGTTTATATACAATACTGCCGACAAAAACAGTCAACAACCATCCAAACCAGAATCGATGTTATCGTTTAAGTTTCTCTGCAGACAAAGAAACTGACTTACCGCTTTTGCTCATATCCTATGTTTATTTGTTCGCTTTAGTTTCACAATCACTTGCCTTTAATGAAACTGTGATCGTCCTCACCCAAAATCCAACATGGCTACCGTGTGCTTAAAAGGCTTTTTTTTCTATTTGCACTGCCGACTGTTTATTCACAGAACCAATTGTTTACATATACACTTGCAATAACGTACTCTAACTGTAATATGCAATTACCTTCCACTGCACTTTAATTTAGATAGCTTCTGTCCAAACTTTATTTATTCATTTTATAGTAAAACCCATCTGTATATATGCTATTGTACATAACTGTAAAAACCCTTTAAATAGTAAAAGCCACCTGTATATTATATTTGGTACATATCCAGCTATAAATTTAGTTAATAACACTAGTTA